>NW_010234199.1:21612-42754 GCF_000690775.1 Eurypyga helias | reverse complement strand
GGACTCTGAAGGAGTACAGCACCGGCAAACCCACACACACCATGACAAATCCTTCATTGGTGCTGTTTCTGGTCCCAGACATTTCTTAAGAGAACAGTTTACCCAGAACTGCAGTAAGCCTAAACAGTTTGGAGGGCAGGAGGAGGCTGATAATCTCCTGTGCTTTTAAGAGCTTGAATAGATTTTCCTATTTATACATTGTTTAGCACAAAAGACAAGGTACATGCTAAGATAACATCTCACAAAGAGGAGACTTGGACCTTTTTCTTTCCCTGTGTGGAGAAAATGTCAGTAAAAGAAAAAAGCCTTGAGGAATAGCACCCTGACTCCTGACTATCCCTCTGGCCTCTTCTGGATTGGGGGTGGAGGTTTAATGGAACCCCCCCCTCCTCCCCTATAAACCTGTACTCCATTTCTCCTAGGCTTTCTTCCAGAATTGCTTGTACAAAGTGTGCATTTACTTAGATGGGCCAGGGAAGCTGTTCCACTTTTTGTAAATATTATTTAGGGTATGTGTGTGCTTTTTGAATATTTTTTTTTCAAAGCAGCATCTCTTCTGAGCAAAACTACTTGGTAATACAGCAAACATTTTTCTCCACAAATTTTATTGCATCCACCACAATGCCATCCTGGTCCCTCTTCAGTGTCTTTACCTGTGTACAGATTACATACAGCACTATACATACACCTTTCAACATGGTCGTTTTCTCACTGGCTGGACCAGAGCTGCAATCAGCATCACTCCTCTGCCAAAATATGTAACTTTTCAGAAAATAGAATCATAGAATGGTTTGGGTTGGAAGGGACCTTAAAGACCATGTAGTTCCAACCCCCTGCCATGGGCAGGGACACCTTCCACTAGACCAGGTTGCTCAAAGCCTCATCCAGCCTGGCCTTGAACATGTATAATGCAATCTGCATATACAACTTAAATCCTGGTGAAGGTACTTAGTTGTCACATTAACAGCTTTTTACTTACTTTTTATTTTTAAATACCAAATGGATTGGAGCAAAAGAGGTTATCAATAATGTGTATTTTAAAAACATAATTTGAAATATCAGGAGAACTTGACTTGTTCTCCCTTTGAAAAGAGGTATTTGAAAAGTAATGTCTTTTACTCAGAAACAAGCATGCTTGTACTGGAAGTATGAAGAGTAAGTTTCTGCATTAATTATTTTTAACAGAAAAATAACAATGCCTTAAAAAATAGGGAGCCGCCATGTAATAGGGAC
Organism: Eurypyga helias; assembly: GCF_000690775.1. Lineage (NCBI taxonomy): Eukaryota > Metazoa > Chordata > Aves > Eurypygiformes > Eurypygidae > Eurypyga > Eurypyga helias. The sequence goes on along the minus strand of NW_010234199.1, from coordinate 41,521 downwards.
TAGTGGTGTAGCAATATATAAAAACTCTGGGTTATCTTTCTTGTTTTGTGTTCCAAAAAGGTAAGCTCTGTGTTGCCTGAGTTAGAAGTAGTGAACATGGTTTGCTTGGGTTTATGCCTACCCAAGCAAGTCAGACAACAGCCCAGGTGGCTCTCTTCCAGCTGGAAAGGATGGCCTTTTTGAGGTGACAGGCTGAAAATGTTCTGTAAGGTTTCCCCTTTTTGGCACTTTCCATGTCCTGGACTGTCAAAGTAACAGAGACAGTGTAGCTTCCTCTTTTGTTGAGAAGGAGTGAAGCTTCTCCTCACCTCAGCACTGACAACTCTCAGAATTTAGAACAAACCATGTGTGTCCTCACAGGAAAAGCCTTGGCTGACTCTACTGGAGGTGCGTTACTGGGACTTGCTGTGCCTAGAGCTGCTGTTGGAACTTGTGAAAGGGAAAGAAGACCTCTTTCTCCTCCCATCTTTCCTGAGTTAAGGTAATTTCTCAGAAAAGTTAAAGGAGTTGGTGTCACAAATTGCTCTTCAGTTTCTGCCAAAGGAAAATGGATTATTATGTGCCTCTTCTGTCATTTCCTTCATCACCAGCCCAAAGGTCAGTCATAGAAACCATCCAACTTGCACTGCCATGGGCAAGCCTTTGATCATCCTCACCAGCACACACATTCAAGGTGCAAGCTCAGACTGCTCTACGGTATGTAGTCTGGGGACACCCATCTCTCAGGGATCCAAATGCTTTCTTCAAATATTTAGCATGCTCTGCTGCATCACCTTCGCCTCAGCGAGGATCTTTCTGCAAGCCCAAGGTGGGCCCACTGCTGTCATTCACAAGCAGAACACGTCTGCCCTGGAAGGTGTAAGATAGAGAAGCCTCAGGTGTAAGATAGAGAAACCTCAGATGTAAAACTCTTCTTCGTTAGCTGGTGAAGCTGGGCAAGCACCACCACGATTATCTAGATAACAAGGAGCTTCTCTCGAGGACTGTTTGGGCTGCTTGGAGAGAGATGTTGATGTGAACGAGCTGGAAGACCAGTCAGAGAGGGAAGGCAGTGACCTGTCAACTGACTCAAAGGTATTGCACATGGCTGACACAGGCCTTCCACGGGTGGCTGCCTGTTTAGTCTTACTGACAGTTTCCTTCTGGGAGGGAAGAGAGGCTTCTAAGTCATTGCAAAAGCCATTAAGGGCAGAGTATGCAGAGACCACAGACAGGTCTGAGAGGGACAGCTTCAGCCCTGTGTCTACATCAGTCTCCTGGGCACCCTCCAAGTCATCAATGTTAAGCCTGGGACTGCATCTCCATGTTTTTAACCTGGTTGCAGGCGACTCAGTATTTAAAAACTGAAATGGTTCACTGAAATGGAAGGTCTCTGAGGCTGAGGAGGAGTGCACAGTGGGCAAGCAGAACAGAGACTTGCTTCGTTGAAATGACCACGAAATGCTGGAGGCACTGCTGGATCTGCGTGTGAAGTCTCCTCGATCACTGTGTCTCAAGTCCTGCTGAGACAAACCAAGATGATGACCAAGGCCGTTTGCATGAGGTACCTTGTTTTGAACCATTTCTTTTGGCTGCTCAGGGACAGATCGGCGGCTCTGAGGAAGAAAGGCTGGCAGAGTGGTGAAGCGGGAATCTGTTGACACAGATGGATATGGTTGCTTGTTCTGCTTTGCAGACTTCCTACACCAACTGCGTGCTTGCTGCCGGCGGGAGACGGGGAAAAGAAGATCACATTAATACAGAACTGGCAATCTTACAACCATAAGTCTCCATTGCTGAGTTGTTACTGCAAATAATTACGAAGCAGACTTCATTCAGCATGCTTTTCAATAACAAAGAGAAAGCATCCTGCCAAAATCCCAAATATTTACATAAGGAGCCTTGAAGACAACAAGAATAAATGGTAGAGGAGCCCTGCCTTGCGGGCTGAATAACACTAACTTGAAATTCTCACTTACTATTGACTTGTTCAGATTCATTCATATTCTGTCCTCCAACATTACTGCCTTATTGGACAGATAAATAACAAAAATGAAGAAATGGGACATGTACGTTACCAGCATTATTATTTCTCATTTCTTTCTTACTGTGGTGCAAATATTTCTATTTTCCCCTCTGAAACATCAAAAAGCCTTTGGCAAGCAACCTCATTCCTAATCCTGTCCTAATGGGAATTTACTACTTCTTTCAAGTCTTTCACCTTCTCTCTTTCACATTTGGTTAGTTGAACAGTACACCCTAGAACCCACTTGTTCTATTATCTAGCTCCTAATAACTTTAAGGACAGCTTTGGAAACCTAATTTGCTTGTGGACATCTAGGCTGAAGACCTAACCTGATGGTTATGATCTGAATCTGGACCTGAATCTCATCCCTATGGAAAGATTCAGTAGTCTAACTGCCAGTTACTCGAGCATTTGCCCAGGGATAGCAGCTGTGACAAATGGGGAGCCAATGTGCTTCTCAAGAAGCTGCTGGGGACCAGGTGACCTTCCTATGGGATTAGGTGTGTGGGTAACTGAACTGAGTCCCTAGTGCCTGAGCAATCATAAGATTTTTCATCATCCCACTTAGTAAGGCTTTTAGAAATTCACATTTTAAAGGTTTAATTTAAATTCTTCTTACTATAATTTATCACATAATACAAAATCTTAGATTTCTATCCCAAAAGGGACAATGCAAGATCATATCCTTGAGTATAAACATTAATCTCACTATGGGACTTGTCAGTTGGAAACAACAGAGAAGAAAGTACCAGGTATCTTGGTCCCTCTGTGCTACTGAAGTGACAAGGCTGTGACAAACATGATTCTGGGCAGCCTCAAGCGAGTTACAAAAGTATTAATGCACTGTGTATAACACTGCTATTTCCTCATCCAGAATGCTGCACATGACTCAGATCATGCCTATGTGAAAAGAATAATTTAAAAATGAAAAAGATGCAGCCACAAGAAAAAAAAAAAAAGAAAAAAGAAAAAGATCTATCCATTAAAAAATCTGAACCACAAAGTAATAAAAGGCTTCTAATCACAACAGAATTAGAAGAGTCTTCTGGGGTGAGTAATGGATAAAGGTGGAATTTGATCATTTTAACAAAGAGATGACAGAAAGGGATGAGTCCTGGCAACGAAGAAGGTCCTTTGTATCTGCTGGCTGTAAAAGAACTCCATACATTGCTGCTTCTAACATCTTCCTAGTGCACATCGCATTGTCTTAGTGACCCAGATCTGTCATAACCATCTTCTGGGGTTTTTTTTACTGCAGTGATCTTACAGGCAAAAGAGGATTTTCACATCTGCAAAAAATGTTTTGTTCATTCGTGATCATCTAGCCAGAGCTGATTTATAGGACAGCCAAACCCTAGGAGTTCACTTAGGCGTTGTAGATGCATATCTCTCTATATACCAATGTATATATAATGAGGTATGTTAATTCAGAACCTATTTCTGTATAATGTAATAAGCTGTTTTCCTTAATGCCATAAAAATTAAATGAATTAATGGGTAAATTAACCACAGTAGTGTAGCAGTTTCATTAACTGATAAGAAACTGAGTACAAAAAAGTCAAATAAAATAATTGTCAACAAAACATTAACCAGAAATCACTTTGGACCTCTACACACAACATGGTTTAATTTATGCAGTAGGTGAGCTAATTTGTTTAAAAAATTACTCAGCAAGATAAAAGGCTTGTGTCCATGAAGAAAATACCAGCTGTTTCTTAACTGAAGACATTTCTGGATAACCCAGCAATAACACTATGACATGCTGAAAGTACACAACCAAATCACTGCAATCTTTTGATGACTTTTTTTTTCAAGAAACACTCCATTATATTGCTGTTTGCACTAACCAAAGGTACTATTTTTTTTCCGTTCCTCAGTTTGGGTATCAGACACACTACATGAACTCAATCACCATGCCTGTTGAATCAACAGAAGCACCTCCAGGGCATTTCTCCTACCTCTCCAAGAGAAGATGGTGCACTGCCTGACCAGGCTAGATTTTATTCTATATCCTTGTGTCTTCATAGACTTAACTGATAATTCAGCAGATCAAGAATCCAAAGAAACCAAAGATCCAAGCAAGTGCAGTCTTCTTGTTTGTGAAAAGGTAAGGGAGGCCCTTGGACCACAAGCACTGGTAACAACTTGGACAAAACTGTACCTGCAAACACAAGGCTTCTGGGGACAGATCTGACACTTGCACTGGGGAGAGCTCCATGCGCAGTAGGAAAACCTTGCCTCACCTTGTGCCGACCATACCATATGCCTATATATAAAGCAGAGCCACGGGCATCCCAGGTAGGATTTAGTTGTCTAGTTAATGCAGCCAATTGAGTCTGGAGAGGAATTCAGTTTTCCCTAAAGGAAATTCCACTATCTGGTTAGCTGAATTGCTCTCTGGGTCCTTGGGCTGTACTGAGTACAAACCCATCGACTGCAGTGAGAATACAGACTATAGCTCACACAAAAATACCTGCAGTTAGACAACAGTTTTAGGTGCCTACAATCTGGAGCCAAACCAAATCCTGCGGAGATAACTCCCATGTGTTCGTTTTGCTTTGGAGTATAGAGGAGATATTTTACACTCTAGTAAAAGTCTCATGTATTTAAATGACGGTAATAATTTGTTATTCTTACTTACTGACATTACTTTTGACATGTATTCCAAAGAAAAAGTAATTTAATTTGGTCTCTCATCTTACCACTGGTGAGACATTGAGTTGTGCAGTTGTAGGTACCTGCTGTATCCTGCCTGGCCTGCAAGTACAGAAACGGGCCACTCCATATCAGGGATTTCAGTGCTTGGGAATGTTCTTCCACACATTTATTTTATTAATACAGGTAAAGTTTTAAATATTTGGGCAATAAAGCACAGACACAAGAATAGCTGTTTTGAGCTCTTTCTAATATTTACAAACCTTACAGTTTAAGTCAACTTGTGTTAGTTCTGGATTGTAGATATGCAACACAGTGTTTTGACTACAGGTGTAAGCAAATTACCAGTACTCAAAAAGATGCTTACACAAGGCATCGCCAAGGAGGCTGTGGAGTAGAGGGCAATGCCAGGATAAATGGATGAGGTGAAATGAAACACCCCTGCTAGAACCCCCGGGAGCTCTCATGTAGGAACTTTCTAACCAAAATACAGTTTAAAGAGTAGAGACCCAAAGGAAAGGGGAAATGCGCTTCTAGGTGGGAGCATTTGAAACAGGTGACCTGCTCTGTTCAGCTGAACAGCTTTAAGTACCTGACTTAACTGGAACAGACTTAGACTAACAAGAAAAATATACTTTAGGTAAGATTAGTTTTAAGGTTTTGTTATTTTAAACTTTTTTTCCCTAGTTCTTTTAACATTCCTGTGGACAGGTCAGAGCATTTCATTTTATAGATGGTATTTGCTGTTATTCTTGCTACTGGTTCACAGCTCCTGGTCAAGCCCAGTTGGCCTGGCAGGAGATAATGGTGGGTCAGTGAGGAGAAGGGGCAAGCACAGCCTGCCCTTAGGATGGCTGCCTTCAGGGCAGGCCAAGAGCCATCACTAACACATCTTATTTCTGAACGGCACTGCTGATAGGAAGAATTGTTTACCCTGATCCTTTTTTTGTTTGGATGTGTTATGGTTTAGAAGACCTGTTTTCCAATGCTTCTCCTCATGATATGAGCAGAAAGGGGGAATAATAGAGGGAGATTTTTTTAATACTTTCATCTTAAAGCAACATAACCAAAAACTTTCCTGACTGTGAGAATACTGGACTGCAAAACTGTACTACAGGTAGGGTGTCAGAAGCTCCATCTCATGAAATACCAGTGAATACAGATTACAGGCTAATCCCACGCTGTAGAGAACTGGATTATGTGGACTAATAAGACTTTTCTATATCTACATTCTGTAGGTTGCCAGAGATCACAGAGAGGATTCGATGATTTAGCCAGGATTAAAGCTCAGGCAAAACTAGCTCCTAGTCCTGGGCCAAGGGCTGTTGACTGTGCTCCCTCGTAGTACCCCGGCATAGCACAGAGACCTGCATGTCCATGTGATTGCTCCTCTTCGTTTTAACCTTACAGGCCCTGACAGTCCCACAACGTTCAAACTGGATTTCCGTGTGTGACTGTTCTTGGGAGAATCGACAACAAGCAAGCGGGAGGAGCTGATCTGCTGCTGCCCTTTCAGCCATGGGATGCTGAAAACAGTGAGACCTATTTTTGTGCCTTTTGTGCCTTCAGCAGAACAGCCTTCTCCCTCCTCTCTAGTTCTTCCTTTGGCTTTGGAAGCTCTTGCATCTGCTTTAATTTTTCCGAATTCTTTTCTTTTTGAAGTCCTTGTCTTCAGCTTTCTCTCAGCTTGCTTTCTGCACTGCCAGCTACCTGGCTATAGCCCAGCAGAGCCCTGACTGGTACAGCCGTGCTGCACCATCAGGCACAAGCGCGGCAGAGAAGCTGGAGAAGGGGTCAGCCATCTGAAAGGACAAAGACTCGACCCAGACACATTGATTTTGACTGAAATTCCAAATAAAGGGAGAGAGATCTGTCAGACCTCAATTCCAAATAAAGGGAGAGAGATCTGTCAGACCTCGCGATAAGGACACACAACAAACCCAGCCATTGACTAAACTGACTGAGATTAGCTCTCTAACAGAACAGATTTTTCATCTGGCGCTAATCTGCTGCTCATTTATAATCTCTGCACAAATCTTTGTGAAGCCTGGAGGGATTTAGAGTCTTTGTGTATTACAATGGGCTGCAGAAGAATTTCATGACGAATATCCGGGAACACCATAAACAGCTTGGGGCAAACCTTGCAGAAATGCACTTTTGACTTTATTTGGGCTGCCTATACCTGGCACAAAACCCTCCCATGAGTGTTCCTGCAGTCTATTTTAAGTTATCTGCTTTTTAAGAAAGCAGATAGTGATCTCATTACACATTATCTGTATTAAGCACTGCCAGCAAGGATCCACTGAGGTCAGAACCCAGCCAAACAGCCAGCAATGACAATGACATCACCATCTCGAGCCCAGATTTTGCCAGTCTTGCTCAACATGACAGCAACAGTGTTTGTTTAATTGTATTAAAACCAGCAGGATTAATGCAAGAAACCAAAAAAATCAACACAAAATAAAGTGGCAGTGGTCAGTCCTCAGTATGACCACAGTAGGTCTCACTTGAAAAGCAAAATGTATTAAAGAGGGCAGCATATCAAAAAGCAAAATGCACAAATTTGATTTAAAACTGAACATACTTGAAAAGTGGTGTGTACTGTGTATGCAAAACTAGAACAGCTGGTGTCTTGTAACATGAATATATCCACTCTCAAGAGTTCTTGCTGTGCATATAGAGTCATCAGAGATCTTCTATGCCATGAAACAAAACTGCACTACCAGAAAAGGCAGAGAGAAAGTACCTTAGGATAAAGAAAAAACAACTAAAAAATCTCCTCCTATTTCAGTTAGTGACTGATTTACTGTGTCCCACTCAAACCAATTATTAGCAGTAAGAACTGAACACCTAGGGCACTAAAAGGAAGGGAAAAACAGTAGATTTCTAAAAACAGGAGGCTAGTATTAGGTTTACAGATTAATTAAATCATCCTAAGGCACCTCTCTTGACTGAGTCAATTTTTACTCCAAAGTCTGTCCTTTCCACCAGTTTCAACAGAAACTGAAAGTAGTTTTTGTGAAGGTGCCCTGTACGCATCCTTGCTGGTCCTTCATGCTTTTCTTGCCTTTCTTCCTGTGTGTTCAGATCTGCTCTGTCTGCACTGTTAATTCAAGCAAGCTCGAAGCTCTTCTCTCACCTCCATTTTCCTTCTCGCAGACCACACGGTTCTCAGCGAAAGTGCCCTCTCTTTGCCTGTTTTTGTCTTCCCTTTTTACCTTCTCTGCTTCCTGATTTACTTGCTCATCTTCCTCTCTTCTACTTGTATTTAAATGTAGTGATTCAGGACTGCAGTGGTGGGACTGCGCTTCCTTTCCTTTATTTCCCAGAGTCTGTAGTTGGTAACGCTTTGAGTGACAGGCATGAGACGATTTAACTGCATTTATGTCTTCAGGGGTACATTATATCATCCAGTCTGACCTTGCGTTCGTCATTTTACAAATCATTAAGGCATTTCTTTACTGAGCCTGCTGACACTTTAGGCAGATGGAAGCATCTCCGTTTCCAGGAGATTAAATTGTATTTTCAGTTAGGGGCATAAGTCAGATGCCACCTACTTAGTTGTTTTGTCAAGATCATGCAAATACTGGATGACCATCAAGACACCCAAACTGCAAATGAAGGGAAGGAGAAGGAACACTGCTTTGTGTTGAAAAGAGGAATGGGCAGAGCCAGGTGAGGTGTGGAAGGGTTTGGTGGGTCAGCTGAAGTAAATGCAACCGTGACCACATTGATCTGTGTCCTCAACCTCTCAACAGATAGCGAAGTGAACCCTGAGACTCCAAGATTTGCCTTCCCTTGCCCAAGACAAGCTTGAGAGGCAAACCATTCCTGGTGCTGCAGATTTAAATGTTCCTTTTAGTCTCAGTTGGGGCTGGGATAGGAAAAACCTAACCTCAGATCTTTTAACTATTTTGACCTCAGCAGCTCAGCTATACCCACCCTTGCTGCCCAGATATCTACATCAGGGTATTTTCTCCATTGTTGGAGTTCTCTTATCCCAGCTCCTTATAAGAAGGCACTGTCTCTGGTTCCTAAAACACATCGGGTCAATTGCGCATCATGGAAAAAATCTCTCTCCCTGATTTCTGCATTCAGCTATCTTGACTGTGCGGTTTGACTACAACCATACTTTTCATGCAGATACGTACATGTTTTAAATAAGCTGAGGGTTTTAAAGGCTCTTTTGTTCTCGTGGCCCCAGATAAAAAGGATGAAAAGATGAGTTCACGAGTCTCGCAGACACCTGTATATAATATACTGTATAAACAAAGAGGTTTTCAGCTATAAGCTTTTGATTCTTTTTTCTGTATAGCGTATTTGCTGATGTCTGTGTAGGCATGTAACCTTCATGCTGCTTCCCACCTTCAGGCACTTTGCACTGCAAACGCCTAGCACAGAATGCTTTTATGCATGCAGCTGGCAGACATCTGCATCCTCAGACTGACTTCTGGCAACTCCAAGGATGTATTCAGCGGTAACGTTCTGAGCTTGTACAGAAATGACTGCAGCTCACCTCATGAAAACATTAGGGGATGACTACTGCCTGATCATCAATCCAGAGGAGTCATTTTGTATACCAAGCGATGGAGAAATCTCCAAGATCCCACTGAGAGACCCGAGCTTTCTGGTAGCACAGCAGCAAGTTAATCATTCTTAATGGTTGGGTCCACAAGAAATATTTTCTCAGAACCAAAGCTTCAGATAATAAACCACGTTTCCTAAATATGATTATACCACTTCTGAACTCAATATTACAGTTGCCCAGTATAGGTAAGAAGAACATTGGCTGAATAACTTAACAAATCAGCTGAAAAAATCCATCTTACTACAAACTGTGTTCAGTTAACATCTGCACTGTTATTTTAACGATACTCTATAAAGAAACACTAGGTAGAAAATAGCCACCCATAAACAGTATAGGTTCTTTAGCACAATAACTGGCATAGAAACCTTACAATGTCAGATCTGACTACCTTGTTTCAGGCAGGATTGGCACAGACTGGTAACAAACCACACATTTCTTGGGATTTTTATTTGTCTTGCCTTTCTGGCAATGTTGTTTGCTTCTTGGTGCTAAAGACGGTAGATGGGGAGTGATTTCCGCAAAGAATTGGTTATTACAGGGTGAATGAGATGCCCGAACATAGGTGTTTGGTCCATTCTGGTATCTCCTAGGGTGCCTGCCTGGCAGACCCCTCTTGTAAGGCCTGAGTCTAATCTGCCAGGAAACCTCTTCTGGGAGGCTCAAGTACCCTTTGGCATGTAAAAAGGTAGTAGGTCTTATGCTTAAGTGCTGAGGCACAACCTCAGCACTTAATCATTTGTTGCCACCCACCTTCCTCCCAAGTATGCCTGCATGTCCCCTCTCATTAGGAAATTCTGTTAAGCTATTATTTTACCTTTTCTACCCTATCCAAAGACATTCTCGTAATTTGAAGAAGCCATCTCTGCACTTTCTCCTTTCTGTTCACTCTCCCTGCTTCCCAAGCATACATGGACAAACCAGTCCCATCAGTTATTAACCTTTCCTGCTTCCCAACTTGCACTGCCAGGAGTACAAGTTCATTAGCACTTCAGATGTTTCTGTGTGGACTATGCCCAGAGGCAGCCAGGAATTTGGACAAGACCTATAAAAATGGCAGTATATTCAGTATACCAGTGTATGGCATATTCTTAGCTACATTATTTACATATTCTTCCCACCGCTCTGACAAGAGCTCCCTAGAGTAGCGTGGGTGTCTTCCCAGAGGTTGCAAACATGCTCTTTAAGCCTTACTCCTGCTAAACTGAAGCTTACCCTTTGCCTCATCTGCCATATAGCTGCACCCTTGGAACTAACTTGCCAATATGGAAAAGCTACTGTGACAAAATAATTTTGAAGGGCTTCCTAGCAAATGAAGCATGAGTTTCTGTGGTATTAAACAGACTTATCCTGTCCATGAATAACTTTATTTTCTCTTGCACTGACTTTATCTAAGCCCCTTGGTAACTGCATTTGCAAAATGGGTTAAGAACATGGATCAATCTGGCTGGCAAGTATCCCAGTCTGTGTAAGCACACCAAGAAAAACACAGAGGTCACATCTTGTTACTCTAATCATGGAGGTATATTCCAACTTCAATCATTAAACAATGCCTGTGATTTAACAGGGATGTTAATGTACCATTATGTGTATAACTGGTCATTTTAATCTGTACAAAGTTGCAGTATCCGTATGAAGTAAATAAAAATCTGGTGATTATTAAGTACCAACTGATGTGCAGACTGAAAAATGCTAGGAGGTCATTGGATTCATATAAGTGGGAAGAAGTGGGAGTTATTACCAATGCTATGGAATTGATAATATTGTTAATAACAGCACTCCATGGAAGTCAAAAGGTAGTCCTGTTACTTTGAAAGGTAGATACTGTAATTGTTCTGACTCAGCATGAGTTAAAGGAATATAGGGAGCACATGGATGGCAAATCCAGTCTTTCCTATACCCCATGCTCCATCATACAATCCCCTTTCCCTAACTGACCATTCTGTCTTTAATTAGGGTATTAACCTGTTTGCACCTGATGGGTGGCTGTTCTGCAGTTGGTCATCAATATGTACAGTTGTCAACTTAAATCTATTTATCCACACTTTTTTGTTCCTGTGTCAGAAGAGTTAGTGAAACAGCCTTTCCCTGATCCTGCTGCTCACCTTCTGGTATATTTTCCAAGCGCAGTCAGAGCTCCTTCAGACCTTGGCTAAGCTCAGATGACACTACTCTTCCTGTTTCCATTTGTAAGACAGCCTCTCCATTCTGCTGCATGGGGCTAGAGCCCTTCCCTGTACCTGCTCCTCTCTGAAGTCACCTCTCTGGAGCCCAGGGCTGAAATCAGGTGGGGCCCATGGGACCTTGTGCAATGACACAAGCATATCCCACACTCCTTAGAGGATACTAACTCTGGCACACACCAGAGGCTGCACTTCTCATGTCCTTGTTGCACTGGTGGCTTGTACTCATATGAACACAAACAGGTCGTTTTCCCTTCGGTTTACTTACAGAGCTCCACTTCTGATCGTACAGACTTGTACGATCCTGCATACCAGGACCTAGGCTTCATGGCTTTACAATCATGTAAGGTAGATCCAAAGTATCTGTTTGGTCTGGTCTTGGCTGTGATAGAGTTAACTTTCTTCACAGTAGCTAGTATGGGGCTGTGTTTTGGATTTGTGCTGGAAACAGTGGTGATAACATAGGGGTGGTTTAGTTACTGCTGAGCAGTGCTGACACAGAGTCAACGTCTTCTCTGTTCCTCACCCCCCCCCACCAGCGAGTAGGCTGGGGTTACAAGAAGCTGGGAGGGGACACAGCAAGAACAGCAGACCCCAACTGACCAAAGGTATATTCCATAAGATATGACATCATGCACAACATTTACAGCTGGGGAAAGAAGAAAGAATGGGGAGAAGGTTGGGGTTATGGCATTTGTCTTCCAAAGTAACCATTACGCATGATGGACCCCTGCTTTCCTGGAGATGTCTGAACACCTGCCTGCTGATGGGAAGTGGTGGATGAATTCCTTGTTTTGGTTTGCTTGTGTGTGTGGCTTTTTGCTTTTCCTATTAAACTGTCTTTATCTCTACCCATGAGTTACATCCCTTTTACTCTTCTGACTCTCTCCCCCATCCCACATCAGGGGGAGTGAGTGAGTGGCTGTGTGGTGCTTAGTTGCCGGCTTGAGTTAAACCACAACACTGTTTTCCCCCATTTCACATATATTAAACTTCTTCTGCTTCACCATACTTCCAATGTGATAATTTCAATTTCTTTAATTCCCTTTTGCCATTTTGCCCTCCTGTTCAACATCATCAAACAGAACTAATAATTAATTGCACTTGGAGGACACATTTAGGAGGCTTTCACTCTTCTCTTTTGGTGCACACGGCTAAAATCTTATTCTGGTTTTCTTTGTGAGGTTTATGTCAGCCTGCTGTTCAGCACATCTCGCTGTATCTCCGTACTGCCTGGCACCTGTTATTTATGAAAATGTGCTGGTTTGGAATAAAAGCCTTATTTAGAAGCCCTATCAGGGTTTTTTTGGGGGGGTTTTGTTTGGTTGTTTTAGGGTTTTTTTTAATCTTTTTATCATTCCCTTCAATTTACTTGAAACCAGTGCAAAATTCCATAAACCAAAGTTATATCACATAGCAGGAACTTCCTGAAAAAGGGGAAAGGGGATGTAGGTGAGTGTGGTTGCTGTGTAAAAGTTTCGCAGTCTCTTGTAAGCTTAAGTTTACAAGTTATCTCAGGCTAACTGAGAAGATATGCCTACAGTTCAAGCAGTAACCCTGACAAATTGGTGCTATTTGGGCAATGGGCAGGGAAGCTGGATTGCCTCCTGAGCCCTACACGTGTTGTTCAGCTCTGCTATGGGTTGTTTCTGTGGGCAGCATCTGCAAAGTGGCATCGAAAGGTTTCACCACCACCTAGATGTGACTCACCGGAGCACAGATGCCCCCTCTACCTGGATTTTCAGTCCCAGGAGCTACAAATCCAGAGGCACAGTGCTGCAGGGCGGTGCACACCCCTCTCTGCTCTCTGGGAGGCCTGTACAGTGGAAGGATGGCACCCACAATATCTCTTGAACAGACACAATGTCAGACAATTTGACAAACTTATTTAACGCAATTCCCTAAAACAATAGCCAGTCTTCCAAAGGTGAGGGTCGGTGCTCCTTGATGCGGGTGTGAAGCAGCAATAAATACTTTTTGCACATTAGCCTGGCTTAGGATTGCTACAGATACCCCCTCTGCAGGGCGGGCAACTATTAAAGCTTGCTGCTTGTTATCCCCTTTATCTCCCTTGGATGCGATGCAGCGAAGCAGAGCACGCTGATGCATTGCCCAGATACGGTGCCTACGGGTGTCCTAACAAATAAACTCTCTTTCAGGACTTGGTTACGAGCACGTGAGATTAGTTCACAAAGAGAGACTACGGGAATGTGTCTCTTAGGCTGCTCTTCAGGGTGCATTTCTTTTCCTTCACCACCTCTCTCCCCATCCTGATAATCACTGTGCAAAAGAGAGATGCACTGTCACCCTGTGATGCTAGAAAATAATGAGTACCATCAGGAATCCTGCTTGTCTTCCATAAAAATCTCATAACTGAGAGCTATTTTATAAACCCCTGTCAGTTCTGTGCCCATATTTCTTATAAAACTACACCCATCATTCATCATTTCTCCACTCAGGCTCATAATTCCTTTTCTCCTCATTCTTTTAAACAGCTACCTCATCTCATGTCACTCTTTGCATAAACTGAAGTTGACTGATACCTGGACAGTATCATCCACTGCTTTCCTGAATAGTTACACACACAGCAAGGGGTTTCAAGCTGTTTCTCTAGCGGTACTGTCCTGGCACTTTTCCTAGGACAGAGAAAAAAAAAAAAGGAAAGCCTCCTTTTCTGGCTGCCATTGCAGGTTAAGCTTTCCTGCGCAAAACCAATACATGTGCTTCTGTGTTTTTTTTTTTTTTTCCCCCTGTGTACTGAACTTACCTGCAAAAGGATCCTATTTCCATCGTGGTCTTCTGTCTGCCACCTGCCTTCACTGATGGGGCTGCAAGGGTTGGGCATGAGAGGCACGAGCTGCCCCACGTCTTTTACTCTGAACTCCAGCACCGCTGACTCTGTCGGCACTGGCACCTGGCCTTTGGGAAGTTTTTTTAAAGAAAACTGAATGTCTATTTCCATGTTAGAATAGACCGGGAAAACACAAAAGTCTGCTTTTTTCTGACATACTGGTCTTTTCAGTATTAACTCGTACAATTTCAAAATGTCAACAAAGTTTTCACTCCGGCAGTATATGGTGAAGCGGATAATTTCTTTCCCGTAGTGCACTGGGCGAATGGCCCACAGAGGAGTCTCTGGAGCCAAAGTGTAAAAGTCCTGGCTGCACGGCATGTAAGGGAGGAACTTCCCATGCACTCGCTCTGTGTGGTGGTAATGCCAAGGCGGCCGCTGAAAGGTTTCGTGGAGCTGCAGGATCGGTTCCTCTCCATACTCTTCCTGCAGAAACAGAATGATGGCAAGGGCTGGCTGAGAAACACCAGCCTTACCTGGCTTCCTGTGCTTCTTGGGCACTCGTCTTTCGGAGACTCGAAACAGTTGGAGGTCGGGATGGATCCAGGCTAGAAGCTTATCGATGGCTTGCTGAAGAGTGCTGGATTCCCCTGGGTCTGTGATAATATGTACGCTAACAAGGAACGGGTCTTGTATGCCTTCCACGGAAAGTTCACCTGAGAGCATAAAAAGAAAAATATCCTTTAAGATTTATAACCAAGCTATCAGCATTTAGGTGATCCTAAAGGAGAAACAGTTTACTCAGTCACACTAGGCTTTTTTTTTCATCTCTCTTCATCTTATCTACAGTAAACTAAAAATAATGTACAGAGATATAACAAACAAGAAAATAATCAGGAGACAGAGAAGTTTCATCAAGCATACCATGAGAGTTGCTGTTTCTGCTGAGGTAGCATCCAAAAGACATTACCCAACGTGCATTACAGCTGAGAGGTAGGAAAGACAAAAATACTGATGTAGAAGGGGGGCTGAAAGGGACACTAATGATGTGCAGAATGATCAGGGTGGACAGTGTTCATCCCACTTTTTTGTAATATGTGCCAATTGGCTCGGGGCATGGAAATCACACCACTGAACTCCACTTTATCACCTTGACGTTGGAGTTTTCCACCCAGTTAAGAGAGTCCTGTGTGCTGGAGGCAACTGTTTTAATAAGTAAGACAAAGTTTGTAGGGAGAGGTAATATCTTTTATTAGACCAACTGATACAGTTGGGAAAAAAAACAGACAAGCCTTCAGGCACACAAGTCCTTCTTCAGGAAAAGATATTACTTGTCCCTACAAATCCTGCACTGTTTATATCTTCAGACCATCAGGACTATAATACTACTGCTTCAAGGTTTTTATAAGATTGGGAAAGACTGGTAAAAGCAGGAAGCACAAAAAATTACGCTTAGGGGAAAAAGAAACCTCTAACTAGCATTGGGAATGTTCACAGGGGCTCTATCTGTTGTTGTCCCTGAAACCTCTTTGACAGCTCAGAAGCAAAGCAATGACTGGTTGGAGATCAGGGGAGAAATTGTCACTTCGGTTCTGCTGGAGCTGCATTCCAATAAAGATGCATGTGAACGGAGATCCAAGACAGTTTAATAAATTATCCAGGTAATCTGGATATTTTTGCTGAAATGGTTCCCCCAGTGCAGTGTTCTGAAACCACCTCCATGCCTGAGACTCCCAAGCCTGGGCACAAAGCCTAAATGCGTGGAGCCTTAGAAAGGCTTCCCAAGCTTTTCATTGTGCAGACCACATTTAACAGGGGGATTGTCTCTCAGGCTGTTTCCCCTCCTATTGGCAATCAGTACGAACCTCTCTCTCCTCCCTCCTGGCATCGGAATAACATTCCTGTGATACTTCAGCAATTGCTTTAATGGAAAAGCAGTATTATACAAGCAGTGTATTTTAGTTGTTTTTCAATACAGATTAGCTTCAAGACCCAGAGAAAAGCTAGATACAACTGCATAGCTTTCCAGAGATGACGAGTAAACATACCATCAGTCTCAGTTTAGAAGCTGCAGAAAGATACAGTACGCAGAACAAATAGCAAGCATGCATTTTGCATAGGGGAGATAGAGAAAAAAACAAGTAAATAATCAAAAATGCAATTACAGCAGAGTTCTGGTATCTCTGCATGAAATGGGTGATGTGGAGTGACTTTGTCAGATGGTTAATGGAAGAAAAAAATGGAAGCAAAAAAATAAATCTGTGTCAGTATATGGCAAGTGGCTTGGCTGTGGCAGTTGTTACTGGTAGATAATTCTTTAAGATATCCCTATGGATAGTCACAGTGGGAGAAATACAATGGGGATGTGAGGGGAGGTCCTCCCAGGGTCCTTTACATGGGACAGCAGGACAGCAGGAAGGAAAACAAATTGCAGAGGACAGTGATCTAATAAAATCAAAAAGAAAGTAATTGCCATAGCTACATAGTCATTCATTTTCCAAGACTGGAATAGAAGATGTTCAGGTCTTTGCTCCCTCTGTTTCCTTTGTTACACAAATGCTATCAAAGCCTGCAACAAGTGACAGGCTTGATATTTACGCATATAAATGACTGCAGCTCTGAAAGAAGCCTGGGTACAACAATGTGAAGCAAAGAGCCATCGTTCCTGTCGGCTTCTTGCTCCGCATTGAAAAAAAATAAAAATAAAAATCCCTGAGCATGGCTTTTCTGCCCTCCTGTTGCTCAGCATGGTGCATGGACACTGAATGGCTAAAGCATTTTTCAAAAGTGGAGCCCTGTGGGAGCCAACCCCAGCATCAGTATTCTGCAGCCGTCACTGCCTGTGCCCATCAGCACCAGATGCTCGCAGAGCCAGCCTCAGCATACCGCCAAAGCACGGCACAAAGCCATCCTTAGGAGCTAGGGTTATACGTACAGCAGAGCAAAACGTCTTTTTTTTTGAGTTAGAAGCAACTGAAGGGGGAAAAGTAGCAAATCAGTGCAGAAAGAGCTTCAGTAGCTATTTTATGTGAGCAAAGATGCTTTTACTGCAACATTTACACCTTTCATTATGTGGCTTCTGTGCTTATAAAATGGCAGCCTTTTCTGTTTTGGTAAGAAAAAGAGAAACATAAGAAATCAGAAACAGGCAAGGAGCTAAGAGAAACTTCCCCTGAACTGATGATAAGTTGCAAATTGTTTCTGTGTTGCTAACAAGTCTTTTTGCTTCACCTGACAAGGAAGAAGTGGGGGGAACAACACCATTTCTCATGACACAGTTTGGTTTTCCCCTGGGCAAATGGTCACAGGAGCAAATGAAAGCTCTGCATATGTATTAGCCTTCCTGTGTTACTAGTTAATCCCACAGAAAATATCAAAATGCTGAGGCATCTATTTGAAAATAAGCTTCACAGTTCTCACAGCTATTACATTTTTTTCTTTCCTATGACAGGAGGGGATTAGTTCTCTTTGAGTTGGCAAAGCACTAACATTGCTAAGAGGTAATTACTACCAGGATTGAAAGAGTATTTTACAATTCTAAACTTTTTATTCCTCTGTTAGGTAGTATTAACCATCCATGAGAGGTTAAAGCAAACAGTCAGTCCAAACACTGCAGGGCTGTCACACTCGATGTCCCAAAGCTGGGAGCTGAAGGGGACCTGATATTTTATGACTGAGCTTTGGATGGGTCCTTCTCTACATATTATTTTTATTTTGTTGCTGATGCAATATTGCTGAGTGGAGAAAAAAAGAAAGTCCTGCAAAGCAGAACGGGAGTCTTACCCTGGTTTTCTTCCTCCCCTCCTTTACCTACCCAGAAACCAGGATCTTTTAATCAGAAAGATAATCTGACAGAAAGCAGTGGGTGCTGTCATGTCTGTCTGTGCGAACTGCCTCATTTCTGTATGACTTCACTGAAATTCAAGCTGCCTTGTCTTGGGGATAACGGGACAGGTACCTGTCTGTCTGGCCCAGTTACCTATATCCCCTGCTGAGTACATGGAGAGAGGCTGCCGTCTCCGAAAAACCTGCAGAGGATGATCTTGCCTTCCTAATTCCTTTCTTCCCCCTTCACTCTGTAGGGAACAGTGCAGAGGACAATCCTCTTGGCATCCAGAGCCATCCAGCCCTCCCCTGGCCAGAGGTGCCTAGCAGGACAACTATGACAACATTAAATCCCACAAGAGGCAAAATGTCCCTAGAAAAAATGAGCAGAGTTTTCTCCCATGCCACCTGAATAACCTCAGGTTACAGAATTCTCCCTCTTGTATTTGCTTTTTGGCCCCAGCACACCTGGCTCCAGCAGAACAATTACTGGGTTGTCTGGCCATAACCTGGCAGTCTGGTCCCTCTTTTATGCTGTGAGAAGCCCAGGTTGCATTCCCCCTGGAGCTGCCCTGAACGAAGATCTGTCCCTTCTCAGGGAAGTGCTCCAATCACCTTTGTATTTCAAGAGGAGTCACTACCTTCAGCAGACTTGATGACTTCTGACTTCCCAGTCTTTTCCAGTGGAGTTGGCTGGAAATCCACTGACTGGCTAAAACCAGCCCATAGCAGGGCTTAGGAGGGAGATAAATAACTGTCTTACTGAAATGTCTGTCCTAACCCTGTGTTAGTGACTCAAGATATGGTCCTAAAGACCTTTCAGGCTCACGAGGAAATATTTAATGACGAGTTACCTACAGGCTTAGGCAAACCTGGTAAGTATGTGAGCTAGGATGGAGTCTATGGCAAAGAGAGATTTTAGGTATTCTGGATCCCAACCCCAGTTTGTCCATGGGAAAGTGCATTTCCAAACTGTGGTAGATATTTTCAGTTTTCTAGCCACCTGCATATTCAGTTTTCTAGCCAAGAAATTCAGAGGAAGTATTCAACTTATGAGTACCTGACATAAATTGGTTTTTAGCTGACCCGCAATATTGCATTGAGAATCTGAACACCGGAACATGAACCCATTTTCCCGCTGAGGCATGCTGCTTCATGGGAACCAACGCCTGAACCTCTCTTACACCGTACAGACTAGATTCCTTTATCCCTACATCAGGCAGTAAGATTTCACATCTCATTCAGACCAAACTGCATGATGAACTACAGGAGATGTAAATCAGGCAATGAGAGAGGGTCAGAGTGAATGTGCCAAGCTTCTGAACTGCAACTCCTGTCGAGCAGTACTTGTCAGGAAATAATTGCTATCAGGAAGTAAAAAATAATTCAGAACTGAACATTACAGATCAGCATATTTTGTTCATTACTAATAAATCAAAATAATTCATCTGTGGGAAAGTGAAAGAAAAACCCCAAACCTATATAAATAATGACAGAAAAAAACCACGTTAATATTTCCTAATTGAAACTTTCCAGGATTTCTGTTGCACTGAAAATGTCAATATTTCCCTATTTCAATCCCATTCCAAAACACGAAGAACAATCAAAATGGTAGCATTTCTCACTGAACAGGATTTTTTTTTCTGAGTCCGAGGCAAGACTGACTGGTTTAGGTGTATTAATTGAAAGGCTCATGGGCAGACACAGGGTCAGAGGCTATTTTCATAAACAAGGAGCATCACTTTATGGTCAGCTGCAGCAGAAGCAGTTACTGGACACCTCTGGCAGCAGAACCCACTGCTAGATCACGCTTTGATGAATTATGCAGCATCAATAAGCTTTTGAACAAGCAGGATGTGACAGAT
>NW_010234199.1:0-21601 GCF_000690775.1 Eurypyga helias | reverse complement strand
TTTCCCTGCTGTTTAATAGCATCTGACAAATGCAGGGCTGCAGGATAATGTGCTCCTCAGCATGCCCTGCTTTGCACACCACCTCAGACTCATGGAGGATGTTCAGAAGCAATAAGAAAGGGGATATTCTGCACAGCACAGTGACAAGAGGAGAAACCTCATGCTCCCATCAGAGCAGCATTTTCTGCGGAGCTGCAGTTGAATGTTCTCTAATGGGGATAATGGTGCCAGGATGCTCGCTCCTCCATCCGTACTAAGGTAGTATAGACAGTGCACAGCAAACTAAAACCAGCACACCAGCGTACTGACAAGCATGGCAAAATGGTCCATCCTCCAGATGGGCACATGATCCAGGCTCTCTATGCTGTTATCCAGTTGTTGTAGAACAACAACAACAACAACAACAACAACAACAAAGCATAGAGCAAAAATAAAGCTGGAAAATTAAGCCCATTATCTGACTGATGGAGATAAAAAGCTTTCTCTGGTACATTAATACAAACTGTCTTAGGAGGTGTCACTGCCCTTAGTGTACAGCATGCAGCCAACCCTATGGGAATGAGTCTTATCAAAAAGTGATATTTAATGCCCTCAGAGGCCTTGCATGATCAAGAAAAGGCAATGGCAGATCTCATCATGTGGTACCTTTGCTGTTAGATGGTGCAGCAGTTGCTGAAACTCCCCACTGTGCTACAGCCCCCAGTGGATTCCCATCCCTCCCCTCTAGCTACATTGCTCCGATGTGCCTAGGGGTTACCTTTCATGACCAACTTAAGCCGCTGTTGAAAGGGGACATCTCACTCCAACTCATGTCCTTCACCTCTCCATGCACTCCTGCCCACTCCCTTGTGTTTGCCTGGGTACTTGTGTATCTACACATCTTAGGGTGATCATGCAACTGCACCCTGATACTCACTCTCCTGTTTGCAGTCACGTGGTCCATGGTACTAGGATCACCACCTCAGCTTACCTTCAAAACCATATGATCCTTATCTTCTTCGTAAGAAACACAGTCCCTGGGGCCCAGAGTCATGCCAGAGAAGGTTAGGTACTTGACAGATGTCAGCAGGAGGCTGGTTGTTCCTGGGCTCCTTTCATAGCCCATGGCAAGAGATAGAATCAAACCTTGGATAAGGCTCATCACTCTCCACTGTCCACAACTGCAGTGGGAACCAAGTAACTCCACTTCCATCTTGGGTGCCTCAGCTATATGACTACAATTGGAGGGAAAGTTTGTGGACCTAAATGCTTATCTGGAAGATCATTCTTATTCTAGTATCTTATATTGCTTTGTGAACAAATGAAACGTGCTTTTGTGATGAGCGTTATGGAATAAATGCTCTTGAAATAATGTGGTTGTCATGTCTTCCATTACCTCCTCCAAAACCAAATTCTTTGACTCCTTTAGTCAGGCTGCTGACTGCTTATAGCAAGAGAAAGAGTCAGGGACTCCTTAGGTCCCTCTCAGTCCCTATTTCTCTCCCTGTTTTCCCTTCTAACCCAAACCATTCTATGATTACATGTTACACTGGCAACATCAGTGTTAGAAATAATCAGAACCTCAATTTTTAAAAAAATCCTTGTCATCTACTCATCTTCTAGACAACACCGAAATCTGATTTCAATACTCTTCTCAAACACAGATTTCACTACTAACTTGCTGAAAAGCAAGAGCCCCAAAATGCTGGTGTACTCATACACATTCAGGGGTATTCTCCTATATGTCAACTGTTGTCATTTCCCCTCTTCCCTTCCACACAGTTCACAATTCAAGAGCTGTCTTGGTGTCTCAGCCGGCACATGTGTCCATGACACAAACCAGATTCACATGATCTGGCATCTTCAAAATGTCTTCACTGTCTTAGACCTCTCCACTCAAAAGCCACAATCTACCTCTATTTGCCCATTTAGGGGTTCAAATGGCTTAATCACACAGAGATTAATTCTCACAGGAGATCCAATATCAATAAGAGAAACAGTAACGATTTTTTTTTTTTTTTTGATACCCTGAAAAGTGTTCTTGGTCTGTGGAAAATAGCTGGCAATTGTAATTTTGTGTCTTTCAGAAGCAAGCAAGAAGAAAGAGCCATCAGAAACCCCTGAGTGGGGAACTAGAGCACAATGGTGACCTGCTGCTCACAGGATTTGCCACAGTGACTTTGGTGATGCTACTGGCACAAATGAGCCTGAGCCATCAGGCTAAGATGCAGGACTTTATGTAACAGCCTATATTGCTGCTAAATTCAGTCCAGTGGAAAAATCCAGTAAAGGTGCATTAATTATTAATGCTCAGCTATTACATTGATTTGTTTTATTGTTATTTTATATTGTATGTAGAATTAAAAAAAAAGTCACCTCACTTTTTAGAAGAGGGGTAGGGAAGGGAAGAGGGCCTGAAACTGAAACACAGAGAGAGCAGTATTGCAAATGGCTGTAGATATCCACTTCAGAAGAGTTAAGCTTTGCAAAGATGCGTGTCCTTCCCAATCAGAAAATTTTCCTAAAGAAAGATATGGATTGTTGTACTTGGCAAAAGCCCAGACACCGATCTTTGGTATTAATATCAGATTCTGTACAGAGTTACAATGGGTAGTAATTCAGTAAAGCTCCCATCAGCAATCATCAGTAAATCAAACACTGCACAACACATGTCAGCATTCAAACTGCGTCCAACACCATAATGTTCAAAGTCCTTTGATTGGAAGCATTGTATTTTCTTAAAAACTGACTCCTATGTAAAGTGGAGATTCTAAAAAATATGGTTTTCATAAAAGCTCAGAAAGAAAATTGCCTTAAAAAAACCAAGAAAAGCTGTACACTTGAGCAGCTGACAAATTCGGACCAACAATGAGCTCCATACCTCACACAATGTACTCTACTTAACTGAGAGTGTGGTTTTGTGATGGGTTTAAGACAATTTAAGACTTCACTCCTGGCACTCTTCCCCCTGCTATTCCAAGCTAAGTGTTTCCAGTGCTTCCCGTGTGTCAGGTCTAGGTACAAGTTCAACAGCTTGCTGAACAGACTGAAAAAAAGCCTTCAGATAAGGAGTAAGCAGGATTGTGCCTTCTGGGAGCAGCCAAAGATCTGATCTGGATAAAACTGCTAATTTTCAGGCAGACCTCTTCTTTTTCTCAGTTTGTGCTTTTGCACAAACCTTCCTGGTGGCACAAATAGGTGTCAGGGAAACACGGCCAGAGAGAAGGCAGAAGCCGCCACAAAGCATTGACATTCAAGACACATGGAAAGAAAATATGGGATCAAACCTTGAGGCATGGTCAAGCATTTCCATGTTTGTGTCTCTGTAGACAAGCGGGAGCCTTAGCATCGCGGTGAAGGAGCCATTTGGCCTTGACAGTAGTGTAAAATTTTTGAGTATCATAATCCTTTCAGCCGACAGCAGTGTGCAGTTCAAAAGACCTACCCCATACCAGCTGAGGGAAGGAGTAATAGGGAAGTAAAAGGGAAGCAGTAATAGAAAGAATGCTTTGTCATTGGTGCTTCATCCTGATCCTATGCAGCGGAAGCCAGGAGTCACAAGGTAAACCTTTCATGAACTGTTTAGAATTTACAGATATAAAAGAGGTTGTTTTGAAACTATTAATCAACAAATATGTCGTACCAACAAAAATGATGCAGGCGGTGGACATCTACTGCTCTAGAACGTGGCATGCACTGATTACCAAAAGTCCCAGTTCCCCTCTGAGCTTGCATAAATAAATGTTATTTATTTATCTTAAAAAGTTCAAATTAAATAAAATCCACTGCAGCCATAAAATGAAGAAACTAATTGTTGGCACTGTGAAAACAGCACTCATTTCGTAGAAAATGCCTTAATAGCTTCAGCCTTCACAAGTGTTCTGCCATTTGACTCAGTCAGTCAGATGGCTTTTCCCGTTTTACCACAACTAGTGCCTCTGAGGCAGGAGTTGCCATGGGACTGATTCTTTTTTTTTTTTTTTTAGCTTCCCTCTTTGGGCTTTAACAATTCACACAGACGTCTCAACAATTTCCAGATCATTCTCATCACTGTACCAGCTGAACTTGGAATGCCAAGATCTTTCCTGCTCAGGATAAAAGACCCACTAAATGTCTGCCTAGCTCCTTGTGGTTTTCTGTGACAGCAGCAGTAACACTTCCACAGAGGGAAATTCAACCCACATCACCTAATAATCCAACTTAACTTTCTCTGAAATCTTTCCTGTAAATTTTTACTAGAATTGTGTGGTACTCGATAGCTCAGTGTCTACCAGAGATTTCCTATGCTTCTGAATCATGCTTGGTCATAAGAAAAAGGAAATATTTGCTTACGTGGTTTTGATTATGACTATATATGCTTAAAAAAAAGAGCTAGATTGTCATTTATACATGGATTAGTATTATTTTTTTAATAACTAACCCAGTTTTTTATATGCTGTATCTATATAACAGGAAAAGCCCTGACTGGATGTGGTCAGAAAACACTATGCAAAACAACAAAACCAGAGTTTTGATAGCCCTGGTCTAGTTTAGGGTACATTTACACCCCTTCGACACACAAATCCTAAGCTAGCATTAAGCCAGTAGGAAATAATTTAACCACGGGACGCACAGTTTGGTGGGTGATAAATGATCCCAAAGAGTGAAACTGTGATATTAACAAAGAACAGAGATACATGGGTTACTCCAAGCTAAATAAATTTACACAGGAACTTCAATCTTCACAAGGGGAAGGGCATGTTTGTGATTAATGTCACACATTTGGCATGCAAAAATCAAAACTAGAGTTGATTTCAAGCACAGTTACACATCTTTTTGTGCATGTCTTTACACATGACTATGCCTCATTTGTTTTTTATCTTCTCTTTCTGGCCACTGGCCATCTTTAGTCATGTCTTTAGGGGCATGTTTCCTCTCTACTCCTTATGCTTCCAAATAGCCATGTGGAGTAAGACCAACCTCAGCATGCTGCCTCCCTACTAAAACACCATCCTAATCTCAGCTTCTCAAAAGGCAAAAATGCAAATAACAAGGTTAATTCAGTATCAACATCTCCAGCTTGGTTTCCAGGCAATGGTGCTCAGTCATTAACTCTGTGCTGCTCCTGACATAGGTAAGGATCCGTTTGCAGCTCCTGAAAATCAGGATGCATCATCTCTGGATGCTTGTGGATGAGATTGGGATGCTCTTGGGGCTGAGAGGGGGGATGTTGCTGTGTGATCAAATACCACAGCAAAACAGGAAAGAGTTGACAGATGACGGAATAATATGCAACTGAGAGGGAAAATTAGGGACTGGAGAGAAATGAGGCCTGTTGATGTTGCTCTGGGATGATGATTAAAACTGAAATACAGGAAATTCTGTTTAAAGACAAGAAAAAACTTTTTACCGTGAGGTTGATCACTCACTGGAAGAGGTTGCCCAGAGAAGCTGTGAGGATATTCAAAACCATTCAAAAATTGCCCTGAGCAACCTGTTCTCACTGCTTTTTACCGTGAGGTTGATCACTCACTGGAAGAGGTTGCCCAGAGAAGCTGTGAGGATATTCAAAACCATTCAAAAATGATGGGACATTGCCCTGAGCAACCTGCTCTCACTGCCCCTGCTTTCAACAGGGGGCTTGGATTAGACAATCTCCAGAGGTGCCTTCCAACCTTTCTGTGGTTCAATGCTACGCTTTTGTGTCCTGTACACAAGCATTTGCTCCTTCATCGTGGTGGAATTTGATGACAAGCAGTTACATAAACATGTTTTGCACAGCCAAAGGGTGCTGGGTGGCATGTAGCAATGACACTTTTCTTCTTCACACAGCAATAGTGGGAAACAGCATTGCTTTTTACCTCTAGCAGCACAACACAGGCCAGGCAAGACATTCAGAGGATGCTCACTATGTTTTCCACAGGAGCTGACACTTCACACTTCACTACTATATAAAACACCTGAATTTACAACATTGACAGATGCTGCAGGCTAAGAGCTCTACATGATTTGGGTTCAATTTCCTCTTCCATTTCTCCTCATACTTTAATTAGTCTTCCATTTATAATAACACCTTCTGGAAATGCAGCATGATGCTGGCAAGCCCACTGTATATTGTCTTTACAATTGTATTTAATACAGCTCCCTGCCAGCCATTGTAAAAACATCTCAGTTCTCTATGGAAATAAGAAACTATATACTACAGTATATCTTCATATTGCAGTAAAAGAGTAGAATTATACCCTTACACTTATTACATTGTTTGGCAGAATATACTTAAAAGATACCCAGTCCAGCAGTGTTCAGAACTGGTTTGAACTAACCTAACTTAAAGCAGGCAGATATATTATGAAATTTTAGATTTGTGATAGATTTTTAGAAGCCCAAATCAAACCCAGTCCCCTTCCTGCTCCTGGTGAGTTTTCATCACCTTTAACAGTTAAATAAAGGCAGACAGATTTTGAAATCTAACAGGGAATCCATTTCTCCACATGCTGTTTTTACAAGGCACCTACACATCTGCATAATACTACAGATCATTACACTCCTGTAGCCTTTATCTCTCCAACCAGGAAGGCTACATCCTCCGTTTTTCATCAAAAGCTCCATTAGTGCCCATTTTGACAGTTGTGACTGCTTGGCCTCTGGAGTGTTTGGTAACAAAAATTCTTAAGAATTAGAAATGAGAGAATTTCTGGAGACACTGCCCTTGCTCTCCTCTAAAGGACCTGGTGCTCAGGCTGGATCTGACTCTCTTTTATTCAGGGATATATTTTCCTCTTCACATTTCCTTCCAACAATGCTTACGATCTAATAACTCAGACAGAGAGGGAAGAGGAAGACTCTTGCTAGGTAACATCAAGAAGCAGATGCCATGGTGGGAAAACAAAAAAGAGAAAAAGAAACAAACCAGAAAGAGTAGAAGAGAGAGGCAGCATACTCTTACGTGCACACGGTATGAAAGTGGTGTGAAAACTGCCATGTAACTGTGCCTTGGAAAGCCGCAAACATGGATGGGCCAGGTGGCCTAACACTGATCCCTCACAACCTACCTGATGGGCTACGTCGGCACCTGAGTAGCTTTTGTTGGGTCCTCAGAAATGACAGTTAGAACATAGAATAAATAATATTACTATATATTATCTTATTATGTTAATGGATAATACAATATATAATAAAATATATAGGTTTTTGAGACCCTGACCTCACAGCCGTCTTCAAAGGAAACAAAATGAGAGCAGATAAGTACAGCACTGAATCACAGAAGAAAGGCAAACAAAGGTTTACCTCCAGTTCAGGACAGCACCGTCTTTTGGGCAACGAATTTTTTTTCTTATTTGAATATTGGCACTGACTACATGCCATTAACTTATTCTAAAGGTTTTTAATGAGAACTGCTATGTGTCTGAAAAAGACTGGGAATAAGTCTGAAAGAAGAAAGGTGTTGATTAGGATATATCTTCTTGGACTATCTCACATATACAAACAGAAAGTTTCAAGGGGCTTTTCATAAACAATACTGTAATACTGGTGATTTCCCATTCACCATGGCCAGATCCAGCACAAAGAGCAAGCATAAAAACACAGAATATTTTAGGTTGAAAGGTCACTTTCAACCTAAAAAAAACCCTTAAAGACAATCCAGTTCCAACCCCCCTGCCATGGGCAGGGACACCTTCCACTAGACCAGGTTGCTCAAAGCCTCATCCAGCCTGGCCTTGAACACTTCCAGGGATGGGGCATCCACAGCTTCTCTGGGCAACCTGTTCCAGTGCCTCACCACCCTCTCCGGGAAGAAGACATCACTCAGGAACTAAAATCTATCATCCAAAGTTCCATGAGGGCAACCTATTTCAAACACACAGCTGGTGCATACAGCCTGAGCACCCCATCCTGCCTCTGGAATCAAGAATAAGAGAAACCTTGCCTTACTAGCCCTTCATAAAGACTGCAAGGTTTGCATGTGAGAACTCTTGCCACTTGTAGAGTAAACAGAGTCCAAAACCAACCCAGGGAGCAGATGCAGATGACACTGATAAAACATTGACCAAATCCCAAAACAAAGATCTCAATTTATACTAGAATAGGAACAGAACACCAAACAGATAAAATGTATGAAAAAGAAACATGCTCAGTAACTCACATATTTGTAAATCTGCCAAAAGAAGCTGTCTTTCGCTTAATTTTTAGAAGCAGAAAGTGGGTGAAATTCCGTAAGTTAGGAAGTATGCACAACAAGGAAATAAAATTTTAATATCCCAGCTCTCAGGTTTACCATGGAAGAATACAAACAACCTAAAAACATTTCCCGCCTGCTAAATGAAAGGCAGGGGAGCAGGGGAAGGCAAATTACCAGCTTTCCAACTGCAAAGCAGGTGAGTGACAAGCCCTTTACCTCATTGAGAAGCACAACATGAACCACTGCATGCTACAGGGTTTTACTATCTCAAATGCTCTAAAATCTGCCACAAACTTGCATCTTTTCCCATAGGAGTAGTTTTATGCTTCGTTTACTGACTTAGCTGGAATGGTACAAATGTGTATCCAGGCAGCTCCCTACTGATTGCCTAGCTGAAAAATGTCGGGGAAAAAAAAATAATCACTCAATTCCACAATTATTTCTAAGACAACCTGGTTAAATTGGCTCCAGAGCTGACTAGGTATGGAATATTTCAAATGTTACAAATCACTAAATTCTTGCTTCAAAGTGCCCACTTCTGTTTTGAGTGTTTCTGAAGAGCCATTATAATAAACACAAAGATTATGGAGAGAAGGAAATAAGCAGCCCTCATGAAAACTCCTCCTCCCTGGTTGAAAATCATCCCTGAAACACACAGCTCATAGCAATTTGAAGATAATTAAAATGTTGATGTGCAGAGACTGTTGCTTATTTTGCTGTCCAACACTAATTAATTATTTCTTTGTGACTCCAACTGCGTGTATCCATATGCCACCTATGGTCTTTATATTTTGGTATTATGTAATTTAGGTAAAGGTCGCTTCTCTGTGTGTAAAGTGCCTAGCACAATTCCCTCTCATATATGATTAAGGATCCCTAATGGTAATTGAAAACCGTAATTGAAAAGGTAATTGAAAATATGAGCAAAAAGAAGCAGAATACATTTTCTAGATTAATGAAGAGCACAGCAACGGGCAAAACATCCTAATAAGACAAAGCACACCTCCTGCAAAAGAACAAAGAGGGAAGAAGCAATATGCATCTGATTTCAGAAAAAAAAATGTCAACATTAATTTAGCACTTCTCTTCCTTGAAATCACATTGCTGAACCTTTCAAAGCTGTAATACCTCAAAACCCAGCATCCAGCAGACAGGTTTGCGTGGCCTATTTACGCTGCTCAATAAGAAAAGGCAGAGTGGCACGCGGTCACCCTGACAACAGCCAGAGCCCCCCGCCCGGCAGATAACTGCTGCATTTTCTTGCAGAAATAAACACACTCTGCAAACTTTGCTACTCTTTCCAAAAGTGCTTGCTGTACAAACCCACAAATGTTAGACATATGCTCCCAGTCAAAAAGCTTTTTTTGGGTTACCCAAAGCCGGGAGACCAGGGCAAAGACGCAAAGAACTGAGATGTTGCATAAGACCCAAGGTCCAACCAACCCATCAGTCAGTGCTTTAAACTGCTGAAGTCGTACATCGCCCATGATAACTGCTGCCATATGCTTAGGGGAAAAGAGTACTAGAAATAACGCCTGCAGAGAAGGATCCTTCCATTGCCATATAGCAGCCGATGGGATTTTACTTCTCACTTGGGGGATCTAGGGTTCCTGGATAAGTTTGCATTGGTGCGAAGTCCGGACGTTTGTTCAGCTGCTGTCACCACAGCAAGCGATACAGACAGCTGTAGTTCATTCACCTGGTAAATCTTTCTTATCCTTTTCTCGGCATGCCTGTGGAAAACTGTTGTCCAGTGGAGTTTATCCAGAAATTTAGAAGTTTATTCATTTATTAAACACTGAAATCGGAGCCTTATTGGTACCACTGAATAAGACCCCTGTAAAACCAAATTAGCCTGTAATCCTCCTGATTTAGATAAACTGCACTTCATTAGAACAGGAGCTTCAGATGAAGCAGCTGTAGGAAATGGAGAATCTTTGCTTTTTAATTTACAAGAGCTTACTTTGTATTATGCTATGGTCTAACAGCATCAATGATTAGACTGCTTTCTGTACTATGAATGATACCACTTGCTGAATCTTTTCCCCAAAGAACTAAAATGGCCATATCACCCTTTTCCCTCTCCTATCTCTTACCCAATAACCTTTTCTTCAAATGCGTTATGCATGCCCTGACTGCCAGCCTCCAACATGAAAGCATTTCTATTTTACGGGAATTCTTTTATGTAGCTGCTTCTGTTACTCTTGCGCTGTCTGACCAAACCGACCACACAAACCCCACAAAATGCAAATTTAAATACTGCTACTTGTGAAGCTGAATCAATATAATTTGCCTTGGAAGCAGAAGAGAGAAAGGAGGAGACTGTCCTGTCTCTTGAACTTTTGTGTCTTTGCTGGAATGATAATATCTCCTTGTACTGACAAATTACTGGTGTTGAAATACAACTGTAATCTCCACATATTCTGGACAGCTGTGACCAGCAAGACACTGTGGTGACCACACTTAGCATGACACACTGTAGCTGCCACACAACCAAAAATTACCCTTACAAACAGCTCATTTAATAAAAAACAAAAGCTTACAAATGTGATTTGCTACCTTTTTTTTGTAAAATGTGAAGCAGTCGTGCAAAATTGGTAAGGGATCATACACAAATTTTGGGATGTGAACTACTTTGCTTACACCTTGTCTTCTGATCTTACCCACCAAATAAGCACTTCTACTAGGCAAATACTTATGAGTCACCACCCAAAAAGTGGAGGAAGCTGGCAGCATATTCCCCAAGCCATCACCCAAAATTGTGAGCTGAGGGGGTGGTGGGGTGTACATCTGGTGTAACCAGTCAAATCCAATATGCTTTTACTATCACAGAAAAGTCGATTGCCTGGATTTTGCCTCCCAATCATTTCAAAATTATGTCTGACAGCGGGAATCCAGAAATCTATTTAAGCAACAGAATTTAGAGAGAATTGAGTGCAGGTTTTTCCTTTCTCACACACACACACACACACACTGAGCAGATGGAGTAAAGACAGTGAGTTCCCTGCTAGTCACATCAGCTCAGGAGCCAGACATTACGAACACTGTCTGATCCAGCTCTTGTTGAAATCAATAAAAGCCCTCCGCTGAAGACCATGGGAGATGGAAAATAACCCTCTCCACGCTTCAGCCAGAATGTGTGAATGAGAAAAAAAATGACAGCTTTCTTCCCTTCTGATTTTCATGGTGCTTAAAGATCCAGATTATAAAACACAGTTTGTCATCTGTGAATTTTTGATCTGCTTGCTTGGCATAAATAAAGCTCATGTCTACGTGTGAATCAGGGAGACAGGCATCACTGTGCACTTTGACAAGAGAGAGAGATTCTAGTAGCTGTGCATGAATAAGCATTATTGCCTTTTGAAGTGCTGTGGATATAGTATGTCCTACAACTAAGAAAATGGTTGGAGTGGGTAGATAGAGGACTTAAAAATCACTCCTCAAAAAATGCCATTGTACATTGATGAAAAAGAAAGAAAAAATAATCCAGACACCAGGTTTCATCTTTCATCAGTTGGATAACCTGAAATTCAACCGGCTATTGTAAACAATTAGAAAGACTGTGACACTTACTAGAGCCTCTATCATCTTTGAAATCAAAGAAATGCTTCACAGGATTTACTCTCAAGTCCTTCCTTGGCACCAACTTACAATAAACATTCAACTATCCCTGCACCCCCCAGCTCTAATGACATTCATCACTCCAGACTCATTTGGCTAGAGGACCCATTTGCACTGGCCACACTGTGTCTACAGATTTTGTCCTCACTTTGCCTTGCATTCTTAGGAGCTCCAATATTTAAGACTTTACACATGGCTTGTATTTTGGTTACAAACATCCAATCAGTTTAATTTTCTCTACTGTTTCTAGACACAGATTCAAGAAGAGAAGGAAGAGGGACTTTACTGTGTCAAATTGAACTACATCATAACACTAGGTTAATGTAAATAAATTTTAGCGACCAGAAAAAAGAAAACATGAGAATTCATTTAAAAAAAAATCTCAGTTATACTCACTGCTGGTAGAGGACATACGGCTGTACTCAGATCTGCAAGAGAAAGATTTCAGTTAGACCATATTAAATCTAAAAGACATAATGAAAAATGTACCAACTATAACTCACATTGCATATTAAAATAGTTTAATGCCCTTCTAGCATTATTTTTGTGCTAAGATAAGAACTGGAACAGGTTTTTAACATGGCCTCAGAAAAACTGGCAACTTGCATGAATTTTGAAAACACCTACCTAGAGCAAGTAGAGCACTAGGGTTTTATCTAGGAGCTACTCGTGCTACCTAATTTTAGGGTCATAAATAACCCATTTATGCCTTAAAGATTCAGAAATATTAAGGTAAAAGAGATACGCCATTGCTGAATATTAAAAAGAAAAAAATAATTTCCACTTCTGAGGCCCTACCTATGACTTCTAAGTGTTTGGTTTTGGAGTTCACAGTCACACAGCCTCCACTCCCCAACTTGCTGGGTCCCCAGAACAGACCCCACTCTCCAGAGCTCTCTGCCACAATTAAAGTCTTGCATGTATGCCCTGCAGTGCCCTGAACATAACAGGCAAACTGTTCAGGGAGCCGTAACACAGTTCTTGGATCCAAACCTAAATGCTTGTTTTATATAAATAATTGCAACAAGTTTGCAATATTGCTTTAAATTAAAAAAACATGTGAGCCTTGACTCTTAAGACATTTGTCTGGAAATAGATACCATGTAAGTATATTCTTGGGATACCTTCATACTCTAGCTTCTCAGGCTTCCAAAGGGAATAAAGGACATCAACTCCACATCACTATAGTGACCTCTTTCAATTTTAATATGGACATATCTCTGCAGAAGAAGCAAAGCAATTACAGTCAGCCCCGTATCTCATAGCCCTGTGCTTAGCACTCAGTATTCTGCAGATTAGAGGCTAAGACTGCTGGTTTAGGTGAGAAAGACTATGAGGAACTACCCCCAACCCTTCTTGCCAATCCTGCTGGACCCATGAAAGTTGATACAATCTGAATTTTTTTTACAATACACATTAAAGAAAAATCCACCAATACCATCAAGCACCATGAGGTTATCGTAACTTCTGAAAAAGGTCTGTGTAATGCTGGGGAGAGAGTTGCTGATGGGGCCTTGCAGCTCTCTCTCACTCTCTCTCCTTTACTAAATCCTGCATGCCCAGCCATTTTGATAATGCCAGGGAGCAAGGAAACATCTCACACATGGCAGAGACCACAGGATCAGGCCACTAGTAGCCCCTCTCAGTTGCCCCATGTATACCTACCCCTCAATCAAGCTCTCCCAGGACACGTGGGTAGCTGGGAAAGGCAGAGGCATTTAACAACATGAGCAGAGAAGAAGGCATCCTTCTTCTTGCTGGGCCATGTACACACCACCGATCTGGCTCTGTGCAGGGACCAAGGGGACACGATCCCAGAGGCTGGGTAAGTAGTGCTGTGCAGGCCACAAAGCTGCCCGGTTTTTTCAGCAGCAAGTCACATTGGCATCATTTGGCACCATGTATATTTGCAAGGGTGTGAAAACTGTGTAATGTGCCACTCTTCACAAGCCCAGAGGCAAGCAATATACATCCAGCTGCCTCCAAGCATCGCAAGCAAGGATTCATTTAGTCTGCACTTCTGTTTGAAAACAGCCCCGGGCTGTCCTTCCGTGTATCTGTGTTCAGCAGTTGGTGGCTAATCCAATATGAATCTGCACTGGTTGTATTTCGGATAGAAGCGAGACAACATTTTGCTTTTTGCTTACTGCAAGTAGAAGCAGCTTTCTATTACTTCACACTGTTATTTTATTATCCCAAAGTGCTGCAGGCGCATTAAGGGACATGGAGAATTAATGAGTCCTGAACCGAGGAAGTGGCAGTTTATGTACAGGCAGGACATGAAAAATGAGACAAGAGGAAAAATAAAAAGATGGGGAGTGAGAAAAGGAGGAGACAACAGTGTGCTTGGAGACTAATTGCACAGACACATTTTAATAGGCTTTAGAATTGTATTGGGGGGTTTTTTTGTAACTCTAATACGGTTCAAGCTAATACTTAATTCATGTTTGTTGCATAACTGACATACACAGAATTTAATAAAAAGGGTAATTAAGCTCAAAGGCTTATGTCAACCTCACATGCCAAAATGAGGACTGCACCCTCCCTAAGCTCCTTCTACAGTCAATAAAAAGAGAGGTGTGAAGTGTGTCTCTCCATAGCTGTTGTCTAGAGATGGAGCCTACAGAAGCCACATTCCTAATGTAGGTCCCTCGGCTACACGCCTAAAATGGAATGGGATGAATATGAATGTCTCTATGTGCTCTCAGGGACAACTTGAAGCACCTGTTGTCCTCCTTCTGACTCCTTCCTTTCTCAGAATTTCTTTGTCCTTAATCTAGTCCTTAAGAACAAAAATAGCAGTTAGTAAAACCTTTAACATTAGCAGAAACCATCCAGATTCATGACATGCACTGATAAATGCCTTACAAAATACATTTTTTTTCCTTTATAGTCAGCTATTTAGGATACTAAATTCTGAAGTTTCTGTAAGTCTTTTAGGCTTTTTAGACTAGCATACACAATGAACATTGCCTTTGACAAGATCATGCATTAGAAAAGCTGATTACCAAAATAAACATGTCATGGGACATGTAGACTCTTTGGACATCAAGCAACTTCGTTCCCTCTCATTCTTTCCATCCCTGTTTTAAACATCTCAAGTATTGGCTTCTATCTGTTCCCTTGGAAGAAGATTTTCCCATTAGGATAACTCAAGAGTAAAGCACTCATGGGCTTTAATGGTGACAGACTGGAGCCATACTGGGCCTCAAAGGTTCCAGGCCAATTACATGGTCTTGCAGCAAGCTATTTCCCCTGATAGATACTACATTATAGATAAAAGGAAAGAGACATTCAGGACAGAAACTGAACAAATGGAGGACTGTTCCCTTTATAGGCACATAATGAGGAAAAAAATGATCAAAAAGGGTATTGAAGCAGTGGGAGGTACTGAAAAGGAGGGCTCATCGCTCAGTCAAAAGACACATCAGTCTGCAAAGAATTTGTGCTCAACGGTCAGCCCACCAGCAAAGAGTATCTGTCAACATGTCAAGAGACATTAAAATAGGAATGTAGAAGCTTGAGATAAATGTGGGACCTCGATTCCCATTAGTGCTGTTGAAGGATCAGGGCTGAGTGTTATCAGAGAGCCATCACGAGCATAAATGATCCTGAGCAATCCTCTGAGATCAGCCTGCACTACTCATTGCTGATTAGTGATACAGAGCCTCAAAATACCCAGGGAAGGGAAATAGCCCGCTGAATACCAGCAAGTAGCTGCCATCACAACTTGCAGTTACTGAGTATGGTATGTAAAAAAACCTCTAAACCCATTTCTTTGGGTAAGAAGCACAACTACTTTACATCTCTGACTCACACAAGCACTGTGGCTACACCAGCATCACACTGAGCTTGGGTTACTTTGGCATGCTGATCAGCCATGGCACAGCATCACCTTAACATTGCCACAGCGGTGACATCTACGCTAATAAACAAATGCGCTCCAGAGAACCATCTGGGACTGAGGCTGACTGCCAGGAAACAGTCTGCACCTGAACCATTAAAACCTCTTGCCTTCCAAAACAGACTGGCAAGTGGTCTGCCAGGAATGGTCCCTGGGCCATGGGAACGTGGTAAAACAAGTCCCTAGTCCACAGTAAAACACACCCAAAAATCACATGGCAGAGAGCTAGATGGCCCCATTCAAACTGATGCCATCAACCATTTTAAGTATTCAACAGTATGGACAACTGTGTCCTGGTGCCCAGGGACATCCCCACAAGCTGTTCAATGCGCTGGTGTGGCAGTAACTAGGGTTTCCAAGCCAGGCAGCATCCCACAAGGCAGTCTGCTGCGTAAAACAAACACATGACTCTCAAGTTATTCTAACACAATAGTACACGATGGTATGCCCAAGGTCTCCATTGCCAGGACTCCTTAAACGTCCCCAAAAAATGAAACTGTGGAACATTTACTAGCTCTTCCACTGTCTGCACCCTTCCCTTGCCTAGGACTGATGGAATGGCACCTGCTGGGTTCACATTTCCTCTGCCTTTTCTACCTAGTGTTGTTTCAGGTTTCACTGTTTCACATTAAGAGCTGTATTTAACAGTTTCTCTGCCTTCCCTCCCCCAGAAATTGCTCCATGGGGCACACGGGAGGATTTTATAGCAGTTACAGCACAATGTGTAAGTCAGAAGATTTGGCTTTGAAACTCTGTCTTGGGTTTCTTCTCACCAAATTCCAGTGGGTCAGATTACAATCTGCTTCGCTAATATCCAGCGTAAATCCATTACCTTCACTGTACTTCTCCTTTTGTAATCAAGACAACTTTCAATGGAATAACTCAAATCATCTTGTCTTAAAATGCCTTGCTCTGGATTTCTAGTTGAGTGTCTTTTGTTGCCCAGCCCCAGAGCCATGCGCTACAAGGTCTACCTGCCTTGAGGTTCAACCAAACAGCTTTGCTCCACCGATTAAGTACAGTTAGAAATGGTGCCTCAACCCCAACTGGTGACAAATAGCTTGACTTTATATTATTTGAATGGCAAATCACAGACAAGTTGTCTACTTTGGCACATCTGGAATGATGGATATATAGGAAGTGAAAGTCTCAGCAAACCAAAAAAAAAAAAAAAAAAGAAACCCCATGGTAAAAACAGGCTTTAAAATAGGTTTCAGCAGCAATGATTTCTGTTCCTGAGAGTTTTACACAGATGGATGAAATATGTGACAAGAGACTGACATGTCATATTGAAGGACTACCATACAGATCACAAAGTCATAAATGTTGAATCCCTTTAAGCTAGAAACGTGTGACATGAAAACAACCTCTCACCCCAATAAACCATTCAGCTATTCATTTGATAATTTAAGCAACCCATTCTGACTGAGGACACACATGAATTACAATTTTTTTAATATCCTTCCTTTAAGTGGGATACATCCTCTTTTTTAAAGGCTGCCTTGTCTCCTGTGAGCAAATTTTATTTACTGCTTTAAAGTCTCACACCTTATACAGAACTGCAACAATCCAAGAAAGAATTTTTTAATCTGCTTAACAGGTAAGTTAACACAGGCTGAAATAATTTGTGATTTGGCCAGGGTCATGCTTGCAGCTAGTGAGAGGCATGAGGTAAATCAACAAACAAATATAACACAGTGAAAAAATCAACAATATCTCTGCAAAATTAATTTGTGGGACAGAATCATAGGATAAAATGAAAAGGAGGGAACAATTCCCCTGTATATAACTGTAACCAAGCAGTAGTGGATTTTGCTAAACAAATGCTGAAAATAACTGCTGCATGGTACAGTGCCCAAAGCTTCAATCATCTTTTGTTTATCTGTTTTGCAATAGGTTTCTCTATATGTCATTGAACTGCTCCTTGGCAGGTTTCTGCTACCAAAGACACAGTATCTTTTTTCTTCTTCCTAAAATTTGTCAATTATTCAGCAATTAACTACTAATTAATTCAGTTTGCATCATCAATATTTAGGTTTTTAACTTATACAGAAAAACACCCTTGTATTTCAATAATGACTCATCACTTTCTCTAAAAAGATACATAAAGTTACTTGAAATATAAGTGGAAAAGTTTCAAATACATATAAATTAAAAGTTATAACTTCTCAAAGCTTTAAATGGCTGCTAAGTGAGGAAGAACAAAACTAAGGGTTTAGGCAAAGTTTGATACTATTAGTAAGCTAATCATTAAAATGTGAACCCTTTAAGACATGGGATCTCACAGCTGTCTAAAGGAACAAGTGAAGTTCTGCCAGGAATTGTCATGTTTATTGAAATCATTATTAATGACAGCTATCTCACTGAAGTGTTATGCTCAGTTAAGGCATATACACTTGATAAATAGGAGGAAGCATTCCTAGAGAAGTTGTCCTTGAGCACAGCAAAGAGGATCAAATGAAAGTTCAGGAATCAAAAATGTAAAACTTTAGGTCTGAGGAACTACCTGTTTTCCACATTCACTATGCATCACTTGGGATATCAGTCCTGAATACAACGGATTCAGCTGATGCTTTGCCCTTGACGTCAGTGTCAGCAAGAATCTGTCTCATTGCTTCAAAACTACATGCCTAACAACTTCTAAAATGGTTTTAGTTTGTCATCTTTGGAGTTCCAGTCACAAAAAAACTTAGCTCTGCTATTCAGAGTAAGGACAGTGAAATCATGGCATTTGCATGGCTTGTAAAGCCAAGAAAATCATAGAATCATAGAACGGTTTGGGTTGGAAGGGACCTTAAAGATCATCCAGTTCCTAACTCCCTGCCATGGGCAGGGACACCTTCCACTAGACCAGGTTGCTCAAAGCCTCATCCAGCCTGGCCTTGAACGCTCCCAGGGATGGGGCATCCACAGCTTCTCGGGGTGACCTGTTCCAGTGCCTCACCACCCTCTATCTGAAACCAAACATTTCCATGACTCATTTTAGGTAGCTGAGCATTAATTTTTCTAGCTTTTTTGTTTTGTTTTTCTTTTCAATTTATCTACAGTTATTTAAACATACATATTTCTTCTCCTATTTCTTTCTTCCACTTGTTTTTCCTCTGCTTTCTAACCAAAGACTAAAGAAAGGTCATTTTCTTCTTCCTAAAATATCAGGCTTTATAGTACAAATCCACTACTAAAAATTATTACCACAGAAAGCTCTGTCTCACATGTTTCTGGGCTAAAAGTTTCAGTAGTACATAATATAAGGTTTTTGGTACTAAAAAGCCCTAAATACTAAGGTACTAAAATACATTTTCCGAGAAGACACAATTTGTGCAGGCAAAATCTCTAAGACCAAGGATGGCCAAACTCTTTCAAATCTCATTAATAAATAGCCAATGTAAACTAATTGGCTTACATGTTCTACTCCCTTTATTTAGGTACTTGACAACACCAGCTCAATCCATTCTTATTGGATTCAGGAACTCAAAATACACTATTTTTGTTCAGCAGCCTCTTCGCCAACCGCAGCAAATGCAGTAAGAGGAAGGTATTTTCCAACAGATTAGGAAAATGAAGGCTTCAAGCTGTAACTGATCTTGCCTGCAGCGCAGAGTTTTGCCTGCTCTTGTAGCTGGAAGCCGCAGCAAAACCTTAAGGAACATATGCCCCGCAGAGTACTTGATGTATTCGATTGGCTAGCTGCTCTAAGCAGCTTCGGTGGTACAGGCTCCGTATAAGAGCTCACACTTCATTACATATGATCATCAAAACGACAAGGGCTTGCAGCCCCTGGACTTACTACAGTCACTACCCACTATTGTTTCCTGAGTGAGAGAAAGAGACCACTTGATGTAGAACTGTTACGGAATTACTCTGACACTTGTCTCTCCTTATACTTTCAGACGATGATGGCTGCACTTCAAAATAGTTTATTATTTATTTTTTCCCCCCATTGAATAATTGGAGAAAGAGGTAAACAGCTCAATGTAGCAATAGCTGTGATGGGACTGACACAGAGCAAAAAGCAGATCTGGTAAGAGGGGAAAGCAAGTGATGTGAACAGTTGGTTTGGTGAGAAAGCTGAAATACAAACATTGTGAAAGAGACATACGCAACATGTTTATCAAGACTAAAATAGCTGCAAAACAGAACTAAGAATAATAATTGAAATTTAGAGACCCATTTCTTTTCAAAATAAACTTCAGTGCAAAGCACTGCAATTATTAATTGCCATATGTCATTGTTCAAATTCCTCAAACAGACACTTCTGCTAACCTACACCTTCCCGTGTCAAGCCTGGGACAGGGATGCTTCATAAAATCATCAGCTTTAGCACCCCATCAACACCAGACACAAGCAGCTGTCATCCTGGTCACTGAGGTCTAAAGGCTAATGTCACCAGCTGGGTCAAATCCTTCCAAGTGCCCCTCCCAAGGAAATCCAGGTTTTTCTCTTCCAGACATAGACAGCAAATTAAGAGTGACTTGAGCCATCAAGGATTTTTTTGAGCTTCAAACCAACCATGAATCCACTGGTTATTTTGTCTTCCTTTTACCCACATTCCCTTAAGATGAACTAAAATTCTGTTATCCCACTATCTGGAAAGAGGACTGGATTTTTTCCTTCAAGCTCATGTCACAAAACATTTTAAAACTCTCCCCATTCGGTGTGTCCACAATACTACAACCATTCAAAGTGATGGAAGGAGTC
Source organism: Eurypyga helias (assembly GCF_000690775.1). Lineage (NCBI taxonomy): Eukaryota > Metazoa > Chordata > Aves > Eurypygiformes > Eurypygidae > Eurypyga > Eurypyga helias. The sequence continues at coordinate 1,241 of NW_010234199.1, read as the reverse complement.
CTTAACTTCCCAGACCATAGAAGAGATTAAAAAGTTGATTTGAATTAACAGTCAGATGTACAAAAACGATTGACGTATTCCATTTCCACCTTTTTTTTAAAGTTTGTAACATTGCTACTTCAGTGTTGGTGCCATGCGCCTGGCACCACTTTCGCAAAAAATGAATTGTCTTTACAGTTTTATTATGCTCTCAGCCTCATACATCAGCGTGGTGCCCTGATGCAACAGCAGGTGCTATTATTCACCAGTATCAGTCTGAGACTGGGGTACTGTGTTTTTCCCCAAACCTCAGCATGTGCCCTTACAGTAATAAGTAGGAGAAGAGTCAAAGAATGAACAAGAACGCTGTCTGACCTTTTTGCAAAGGGAAGTATCTATGTATACACATTCATGTCCATGCAACCGTCAGAGACCAAAGGAGACGTGCCAGACAAGGAGATGGAAGAAATACAGTTGGGAAAGCAAAAAGGGAGGATAATGAAGACCTAGGAGAGAATGGTGTTAACAGGAGTGGGCAACCCCTTTTTGTCCTGGAGCCAGAGAAGGAGCAAAGGCTTACTGCCGTTCCCAACAAGGTGGTGCAGCAGCAGCATGTAGGACAGGCGGGAAAGCAAGAGATGGGCTGAAGGTGGGAGCTGAATGGGGATCCCACGGATCATCCTTGCATCTCCAGGATCTTAGGAGAATCATCCAACTAACAAACACTGCACACCTCTGGCAGCGGGGTCACAAGCTCTGTGAAAAAAGTCATTCTCCTTTAACTCTTATATGTCACTTACAGGTTGGACAACTACCAACAAAGTTTACAGCACTTCTTAGGTCAGTACGATGAGTATCGTGACGATAGCAACCCAGTTTCAGGGTGCCTACGAAACCAACCTGCTTTTGTGGCTCTCTGATGGTCCTTCTAAGGAGTCAGCTCAGCCTGCCTGATGCTGTCCAGGTGTCACTGCCACGAGGGCAGCACAGGTAGCTGTGCACGCTTCCAGATGGTGCTCAACACAAGTTATCCTGGGACGTGGGGATGGTGCGGTACCAAGCCCTGACCAGCACGGTGCTGGGCCCCGCCGCTGAGGCAGCACAACGTGCGCTGGAGCTCAAACTTCAAGCCCACGGCCACGACCTCAGCATCTTCTCCCCCACGTGCAGAAGGAGGGTGATGGGGAGCTTTCCGCTGCCCAACCGAAGGAGAGGGGAAACTCCCCGGGGGTTTGCAGGGGGATCACACCCGACCGCCAACC
>NW_010234198.1:0-2266 GCF_000690775.1 Eurypyga helias | reverse complement strand
CTAATCACCCACCATGAGGTCTGGAGAAAGACTACGCTGCCGAGAAAAAAAAAAACAAAACGTGCTGCTGGCTGGAACCTCCAAGCTGACCCCCACCCCTCACCTTCCAGGTCAAGCCTCTGCAAGCTCTCCCTGGCCAGCTCTTAGCGCCGCTGGTACAGGGGTAACAGCAACCACTCAGCTTGATGTATTATGGAATGAAATAAAATCTTGTAGAATGGCCCCAGTAGAGCAGCTCATTGCTGCCTGGGACCATAACAGCCAAGCAACTGCTGAAATGGTCAGGAGCAAATGTAATAAAATGCAGCACAAGAACTACCAACAGAGGTCCTCAAAGCTTCCAGAAAAAAATTAACCACCCAGTCTAGCCCAAAAGTCACAAAAATGCAAGGGAAAACCTGAGAAGATGGCAGACAGGTATGCCACTCCATGTCGAGAAGGACTGGACATGTGTGGGGAAGGCCAGAAGGCGGAAGTGCTTGGCTACCAACCAGTCAACCCTTGCACTATCCCACCTCAGCCAGCACAGATAGGAGGAGAAGCTTAGAAACCCCAGCAATTAAAGAATGATTCCGTTCTTCCTTGGCACCTTCTATTCCATCCCATCCCACCTCTCCAAAACCACCAGGAAACTTTAAGGTCAAAAAACTGCTTTCTCTTTTGCCCAGTGCACAGACTCTGTGTTAAGGAACCGTTACACTGGACTTCACCCTTGCGCACTCATGTTTGCACTTCCACAAGGATGAAAGCCTCAGAATTAGGGGTGCTATTGGGCACAGGAGGTAATACAGAAAAGGAGGTATGTGCAATCAAGGAGGATAAGGTCAAGTATCATAAGTAGTAACTGCTGGAAGAAGTTTGACAAGAGGAAATGGTCTCATGTTGTGCCAGGGGAGGTTTAGGTTGGATATTAGGAAAAGTGTCTTCCCAGAAAGGGCTGTTAGGCATTGGAACGGACTGTCCAGGGAGGTGGTGGAGTCACCATCCTGGGAGGGATTTTAGATGTGTGGATGAGGCACTTAGGGAATGGTTTAGTGGTGGTATGAGCAGTGCTGGATTGATGGTTGGACTCGATGATCTTAAAGGCCTTTTCCAACCTAAACAATTCTATAATTCTATGATTCTAAGAAAAAAATATATTCATTTAGATTTAGAACAGAGTAAATATATGTATAATTTTACCACATAGTGAAGTTTGCCTGCATTTTACCTATGATATCATTAAGGATGAAGATTTGAAGATAGCTATCGTTAAAGCAGTGGCATAAACCCCCACTTTGTTGCTATTAAGTGTTATTAGTGATTTTAAAAGCTTTAAGGAGCAACAAACTACTTGAAAATTCTAACTTATGTCCAACGAGCAGTAAAAAAAAAAAATAAATAAAAGGCATTTTGGCTATACAGCAAAACTTGATAGATATGTACTTGTGCCAAATGCACAGCTCACTCCTGCAGCTCTTAAAGCTTTATTTCCACATCAATGAAATCATGTCAGCCACAAGGATTGCCTGCTGTAAGTGTTCCAATCCATGCAGTGAAATTTCCATTTGCAATGGTCACAATTAGCACTTAGTGACTGTGCTTGTTTCAGGCAGGAATGATCTCCTTTACTTCACAGTGCTGTTGGCTGGCCCAGAGCACCTGAGAGAGTTGTCTCATTTCATGGTATGTCAGGCTCAGGGCATATGCGCAGTTCGGAGGTCAGAAGTGGCCTGGGGGTCATCAAGGCTTTGGGCTAGCTTGATAGCTGGGTGTTAGCTCCTTTGTTAGCTCTTGGAATGGTTGTTAGCGGTGGGGCAGGTTCCTTTGTTAGTGGGTTATGGTTGCCTGATCTAGTTCACTAAGTGATTCTATTAATAATTTCACTGGCATGACTGTGGAGGGTGGATGGTACAGCACAGAGGCAAGAGCCTGAGCTGGAGGGGCAGGACAGACGTGTTGGGAATGGTCACAAACAGGTTCCCACTGAACATTCTCATGTGAAAACATGCTGTTGGTCACCTTGACCTAGGAACCAGCAATACTCACAAACCACTGCAGTGATGTCCCAACAACATTTGTAGGTGAAATGAAAGACCGGGAAAATGCAGAAGGAAAAAAAAAGAAAAACTACAGCAGAACCTGTATTACTGTCAGTTGACACTCCTCTGTGATGTGGGGGTGAGGCTCTGTGGCTATCAACAACCCCACAGTGGTTTTCAGAGATGTTTTGGTTCCTTGGCCAAATACCAGGTTGGGTAATTTGTGTCGTGGTTTAACTCCGGCT
>NW_010234197.1:0-27279 GCF_000690775.1 Eurypyga helias | reverse complement strand
TACAGCCCAGGATATGGTTGCTTTCGGGGCCAGCAGCACACACTGCCGGCTCATGCCCAGCTTTTCATCTACCAGTACCCCCAAGTCCTTCTCCTCAGGGCTGCTTTCTATCCATTCTCCACTCAGCCTGTACTTGTACTGGGATTGCCCCAACCCAGGTGCAGGAGCTTGCACTTCTCCTAGTTGAGAAGCAGTGAACCTTTGACTATCGTGTTCTCAAAGAACAACCCCAGTACTGATCTGGTCCCTCCTCCATAATAGGGCAGAGACCTCTTTTCTGTACCTTTCATCTGGTGGTGCTCCTTGACCTCTGGATGTAACACTATCAGACCCTATAGCACTTCCAGGAGACGACTTCTCTGATCAGTATATGAATAACAACTTGTGCTTAATCAATGGCATAATTACATGATTAAGCCTTGAAGAAATACCATGAGTCCTGCTGGGCAAATGCCTCTATCAACAGTTACCACCCAGTAGCAGATAGGGCCAGAACATGTATTGCTGTCCTGCGTAGGTCAGGAAAAATAACAGCCACAATTTGCAGACCTGACATACTCAGGCAGGATCCTGTGGCTCAGGTATGCACCAAGTAGAAGATGCCTTCCCTTTCACCCTTTACTCCTACTGTCTGTCTGTGTCTAAATTTGGAATGAACTTCCTGGTCCCCAAACTGGATTAGAGTAAGTCAGAACCCCCTGCATGGTCCACATGCAGGATTAAATTATATCAAATTTGTTATATATCTGAGGCCTCATTTTGTTATGACAACAGACCTCAGGCAGCAGTGTATGTACGTCGCAGGCATTGCCCTCTGGTTTAAGAACAGCTTACACTCTGTGGCTACACTGAACTGCTCTGACCTCATCTACCACACTGGAGAAATGCAGCCTTCGGCCCAAAGGGCAAAAGCAAATCAGATACCAGATGAACAGACCATGAGTCAGAGAGCAGTGGGATGGCACAGGCTTAGTGTTCAGACAGTCCTGCTAAACAATATTTTGACCTGTTGCTAGACTCATGTTTTAACAAGTGTGTTGGAAATCTAAATAAGCCAAGTGCTTGGGCTTAAGCATTGCCCAGTGCTCCTCTACACTGTTCAAATGTGCCAACTTCTGCCCTCCCAGGCAATGTTCAGACACAGTTCAGGGAATAACAGGAGGCAGGAACCATTCCCAAGATATGATTTGGACATAATTAATCTATATCTGCTGAGGCAGTGGGAAGAAGAGGTTTTAGCACCCTGACAGATGTGCCCTACAAGTTGGCTTTAGTCCCATTGAGCAGGACAGACCAGTTGTATTTGCTTTTGGCACTATAACTCTCCCTGCAGAAGGCTTGGTGTTTCCTGTCACCTCTTTCCTTGGTGGGCCACCAACATCCTTATCTCAGGAAGTCTAGAAGGGTCTCCCACAATGAAGATAAACATTTGGAGTAGCACTTTATTATGGGTTGCTGAACAGGTAAACCACAACCAGCTGAAGAAACCCCCTGAGCTGAAATCATTCACATGGTGGGAGAGAATTTAAGGGGTGTAAGAGATTTTGAGGGGACATAGAATCATAGAATCATGCACACATCATGTGCATTTGCCCTGTTCATACTGATCACTGGGTATCTGCTCATGTACAGGATTGGAGGATGAATGGTCTGAGCCAGCACGGTTGTTCTCATGGAAGTTCCAGTGACAGCTGGGCTTGCCTACCCCTAACAAGGCTGCAGTCAAGCACAAGGAGGTAGCTGTGATCAGTGCCTTGAAGCCTGATACACAGCTGTGGGAAGGCAAAGGAAAGGCTCTCACTGATGCTGGCAATGAAGTCCCCATGGTCACACTGCAGGTCATAAAGAAATCCCCAGAGACCGCAGTGCAGTGCTGTCAGAAGGGATGAGAGCAGCTTATTTGTCTGCTTCTTCTCCCATTGATCTGGTCCACTTCTAGCTGAAACAGATTCGACTCAAGCTCCTGATCCAAAGGTTGCCAAGTTTCCCTGTGTTTGCCTCAAAGAAGGGTTAAAAGCACCCTGTGCTCCTCACCGGGAGGCAGCGAGGGAAGGTGCAGGATGAATAACAGTGGTGGGCGGCAGGCAGCGTGGGGGAGGCTGCCCTGCCAGCACCTTCACCCAGCCCACACACATGCAATTCCCTCCCTCCTCTCACTGCTGTTCATGTCCCTTCGGCACCAGAGCCCCCACATTGATCAATCAGCATGTCGGACCCCGATAACCGTCTTTTCCTGAGCCTCTGTGCAATGCTGCTCCAGCCTGCAGCTCTCCCACACAAATGCTCACAGCTCTGCCAGTGCCCTTCAGCTCTGATTTTCTGGTTTTTTTTTTCTTTTTTCCTAGTGATTTCTGCCTTTTTCATAACCCCTTCACTCCTGCTTTGCTGCTGCTGTCCTTCTTCCCCATCCTTGTGACATCTTTCCCAGCGAAAGCGCTGGCATGGATCAGTCAGCGCGCATCCACCTTGACCACACAGCACCAGAGCTATATCTTACTGCTGCACAGAAAGATCAACCTGTTAAGGAAATGGGAAACCCTCAGCAGGAGCTTAAAACCCTTTCCAAAAAAAAAAAAGGAAAAAAAGGAAAAAAATCCTGCAAGGCATGTGGTCACTGTAGGAACATGGCTGGATCTGTTAGTGCACCTGGGAAAGTTCCCAGTGAAACTACTGAATGCAGATCACACCAGGAGTTACTGCAGATGCAATGCTTGCTTGGTTGTGTTTTATGGGGTCAGACAGAAGACACCCAGACCTCTGGTTTTCAGTCACTGCGGATAACCACTGCAGTGTCAATACAGCTGCCCTGATGTAAAGGTCATGGGGTGAGGTGTGCATGTTCTCATCTCATCATTGCCTTCTCTATTTTGCTGATTGTTTTTGTGATAGGTCTCATTCCCATGGAGTACTTGTGCTATTGCTTTCCTTTTTATGTTCTTGTAGGACCTACTGTAATACATGGGCTAATTGGACGGCATGTCTGCTTTGTTCTTTGCTCTGCCAATGGCTAGCTTGAGGACAAGGCAATTCTTTTACTCATGCTTCAGTTTCACCCATCAGAAAATTGGGCAAAGCACTCCAGAGATGCTTTGGAAAGTGCTCTGCGGTATAACAAAGAGAGCTAGCCATGACAGGGAGAGGCAGACAACACACACAGACAATAAAAGACATTGCCAGCCCTGAAGATTAATTTTCTAAATTACATGGCAGCTACAAGATGAGGAAAAGAAAGGATTATTACTTGCATGCCATGGGAGCAGTAATCCTGCAATTACTACTCCAGGCATAAAGACATTAAGGCTTGGTTTGCACTGCAGTGCAGAGCTCTGGAGGTGTAGCAGCACTGTGCCATGATCAGACGGCTTGTGTGTGGTCATAAAGGTAACACACGCTTTTGTGCACCTCTGTGGAGTCCACACTATGGTGAAGACCACCCGTGCTCTCATTAAGAGATGCATCCTGCAGTCCTTGCATCAGTGGGTGCTGCCCTCCAGACCCTCTGAAAGCAAATTAGACCTGTGCATATTCAGCCCTGCCCTTTCTCTTCCCATCTGGCCTGGTGAGGTTGGTTTCTAGCATCTTGGCAGCTGAAATCTGAATCATGCTCCAAGGCACCAAGTCTCCCCATTGAGTTAGAAGGAGCCTGGAATAACCAAGGTCTTTTCTGCATTAAATACCTAAAACTGAGGAGTTCTGCCCCCCGGACCCTCGGGCAGCAGTCCATGACCTGGGAGACAACCCTTAGCCATCCATACAGGAGCCCAGCTGTTCCTAAGAGCTCAGCTGAATAGTCAGCTTTTCAAAAAACTGAGCTTAGAGCTGAAAAACCAACCTTTCTTCCCTTTGCAGTGGGAGCTGCTTGGATTTTGAAAGGCACAGGGTCCTAGTTCACCTGGTGAGCATGATGTTGTGCATGACATACACGGTGTCGGTCTTTAGATAGCAGATATGAGGATCAGGGCAGTTCTTGCATTCAGATCATCCAGTAAGCCCCTGGAAAATTTAGTGTTAGGATTTCTTCTCTCTGTCTAAACAGTGTCCTAAAATAGGGTTTGATCATTTATCCTGAAAGTAAAAAAAAACCAGAAAAATATAAAAATTCCTCTTTCAGATGCAGCAACTGTCCAGGGCCTGCTCTGAACACTAACTAAAGAATGATAAAATACTTTTAGGATCCAGATCAGTTTGTCTGAGGTACCACACAGTCAACATACCTTTGAAAGGTCTTGGCCTAGTATCTATGACCGATTAATTAAATGCAATTTAGATTGTTATTTGGGCTGTTAACTTTCAGGGTAACAGGCTATCCTTTATTTTACATTTGAAGAGCGAAGCCTGATTTTATTTGTGACTGCAGGGTGCTAGTGGAGGAAAAGGAGAGAACATGAAGCACTGCTCATTACAAGTGGAAGTAGGCTATTTAAATATGCAAATTGTCTTCAAAAAGCCCAGAGAAAGAGGGCTGTGAAGCTCCTGCTGTCGCTTATGAGCTACGGAGATTTTTTCATTTCCATGCCTAGGTTGGGATTCAGTCTAGGGCAGGAGTGAATACTCTTCTGACAGCCTTTGGGAGCACCCAGGAGGTGACAGATTGGGGAGAGTTCGGTATTCCATGCAGGAGTGGGTGGATTTCGGTTTGGTTTCTAACAAGCATTTGCAGCACAGAAAATATCCGCAGCAAAGCTCTGAAAATTCAGGAAAGTACTTAGTGTAAGAAGTACAGGAATCCAGAACAAGAGTGATTTTAATTACTGGATAGTTTGTAGGGCTTTAAACTGCATTTAGATCATCTTTTTAAGCTACTTGACTAGTGCTACATGGATTGGAAGCTCCTCTTTTTCTTCAGTCTTCAGAAATTCAACTACATCTTATTACAAGCAATTGGAAATGTCTAGAAGAAAGCCTGTCCTGCTGAGGTTCAGGGGAAAAAAAGCATAGCTGGGAACACTGCAAGTCCCAGGCAAGCAGAAAACAGATAAAATTAAAAATGAACAGGAAGAGACAGTAGAAACAAATGCAAAATGTCTTCCTAACGAGCAATTTCACTGCCCATAATCAAAAGATGCTGGACAGGTCTCTCGTCCCCCAGGGATTTTGGAGGAGTTGATTCCAGGCTCCCATTTCTTTCACCCTGACACGGGGAAACTCCTCGAGTCATTTTGAGTCAGTGTCTCTGCCTCCGATATTTTCATGCCAGCCTGGTTACGTGGGTGATTCTCTGCTCTAGTTTTCAAGCAGAAGTTCTCACAAATTGACAGAGGAGGCTTTGGCACCTCCGCGGGAGGAGCAAGAGTGAAGGAGAGAGAATTATATGGAGGAGGAGGAGGAATGAAATGGGCTTTTGAAAACCATAAAATTAGCATAGAAAACGGCAGCAGCTTTTCTTTACTCGGACTGAGTGAGAGGCAGCACAGGTGCCTGCTGATTTTAAAGCCACCCCATTAAAGATCCTGATGGGTGGCCACAGATGCGCTGGTTTGCCTGTTGCTTGAGGGGAAGCTAGTTTTGCAGCTACAGTGCCAACCTGAAAGCTTGCAAAAGCGGAGTTCAAACTGTACCTTGGCTACAGGTTTGCCACACAAGCTCCCTAATGTTGGAGCCAGTAAGAAAGAAAAAAAAAAAGCACATGTAAATAAAACCAGGACTAGAAGGCTTGCCTCTGAGCATATGGGTTTTTTTCAGCCCAAGGATTTTCAGGCCTTAGGATCAGCACCTCTAGCTTTAAACATTTAACTGAAGTTCCTAAGAGGTCCTTTTCTTTTTTTCCCCAGCCTCTCAGTATAGTAGATAGAGGTAAAAATCAACTCATTTTCCATTTCAGTGCTTCCTTGGGGAAAAATCTGTTAGCTCAGGGTTTGGAGAGGCTGTTGGCTTTCCTTACTAAATAGATTAGCACCTCTCAGCTGCTTTATATTTCTGGAGCAAATGTTAGGTACCCACACACAACTTCAGCCCTACTATGTGCTCAGACAACACAAATTACCTTGTATTTGTTACAGACCACAAGTCCTAGGCACACAGCTCTTGCAGCTTAGCTCATGTCTGAGCGCTTGGTTTTTAAAGTTTCCATAACTGTACCTATGCTACCCTTAAGGAAGGGTTTTGGCACGTAGGAAATATAAAACCTTAGCCTCTGGTAGCTCTCTGGATCTGAAACCACTCCAGGATATGTGTTTCTCAACCAGGCTTTCAGGTCTCTTGATCCTGCCAGCACAGCAAAAGGACATTACTTCTAGCTCTGGACCAAATCCTTACCAAATTCATGGATGGCATGTGGTCACCCAAGAAGATGGGGGCTTTTCCTTCCTCAAGTCTTCTCAGATGTGGCTAGCTGAGATGTGGAAATACAGAAAATCTTTTTCCTGCCAGCCCTGTAAAGGTTCCTGAGTTGGTGAGTGACAGGGGAAACAGTGACACAGCACAGTGGAAGCCTGGAGCTACTTGTTAGGATATTCTCAAAGATTTTTCCCAGGGGAACAGGACCCAAAATCAAGAGACCATACTCCTAGAAACATGATTTACCAGATTGCGCATGTGCTGATAAGGAAACCAGCTGACATAGGTAGGAATCAGGGAATCAGACGCCAACATCCCTGGCATGGCCTGAAAGAGTCTCAGCTATGAGTGGTGGGAAGTGAGCATGACTTCCCCAGGTGGGTCAGACATGTCCTGTTGGAGGAGATTGAGCAAGGCAAAAAAAAAAAAAAAAAAAAGAGACAGGAGATGTCAGGAGAAGGAGGCAAACACTGAAAACATCTCAATCTCAACACCTGCAAATACACCTATATCTGCAGCATTATTCTCCCAGCACCGCTGGGGAATTTGTCCCATTCCCTAGCTGGCAGCTGTCTAGATAAATGGTTAAAAGATGGTCTTACACACTGTAGCTAAGTCAAGCAGTGTTTGCAAATGTGGAAGAGAGATTTCCTGAGGAATATCCAATAGATAATTAATCTAAATGAGCTAAAATTTCTGGATGGTCTGTTATCCTCTATACTCCTCTTTGAGCCCCCATTGCCACCCCCTTCTCCCATCTTACGTACTCCCAGATCAGGTTCAGTCCAGAAATTCTCTCTCAAACTGCAGCCACAGTATTTCACAGGATCCCTCATCCTTCTCTCACCTCCTCAGGGGAGAACTTGCTTTCCCCTCCAGGTGAACTTTTCCCTCGCTGCCTTCCAGGCTGGCTCCCTCTCACAGGTGGGTGTACTCAGCTTGGAGCTGGCAGGCAGCACAGACAGCGAGCAAGTCAGTGTTCTAGAAATGTGTTACTAGTTATTCCCTGCTGTCACTCCTGTGGACCACGATTTCCTCACACCCCCCCTGTGCCCACCCCTCTGTGGCAACCTTCTTTGCTACCACAAGAGCAACAGAAGCATCAGCATCCGGTAACAGACCTCATCACCCAACAATTATCAACATTATCAGAACAGTGTTTTAACTGCTTTAGACAAAATCCTCATGGTCAGATGCATCAAGGCTATCAAACATGGTACCACCAAGGCAACAGGCAGATGAAGAAGTCCCAACACCTCTGGCATTGTGAGCTGAGGTAACAAACAAAAGGTTGTTTCACAGCTCTCTGTATCAGAGCTTTTGTCAAACCACCCCCTACTGACCAAGCCAAGGTTTGATGGACCTGTGGCCTTACCCAGTGTTGTCATCCTTCTGGAATGGCTGGAGAACAAAACAGCATTGTTCACTAGTGCAACGATGCAACCAAGGTGGGAACAAGTGTTGTTTCCCACTTTATCCTCCCTAGAAATAACTAGCTGTAGGAGCAGCTCTGACAGAGCCATCTTATTTCCTGTTCTGCTTACGCATGGGATCTGACTATCTCTTGACAACTGGTTTTAGCCTTAATTATACCTATTCCTAAGGGATGGAAATCCCTTGATGTAACCCACACTTCCATCCCACATCACTCTCTGCCGTGGTCATGGGCTGATGTCAGTGAAAGTCAGGCATGATTTCTTCTAGGACTGAAACTGTATCAACAGTAAAGCCCCATGTTGGTCCTACTTTCCCATATCCTCTATGTCTGCTGTGTTCCCCAGCTCCTTTATCCACGCCAAGGAGGGTTGATGACATGACAGACTTCACATGACGTTAATTAGTTTATGGAATCTGGTACCAGTGGATGCTTTAAAGGTAAGCAAACAGTGCCCAAAAGAAGCATTTGGCTACAATGTGAAAAGCAAAGAGGAATAAAACATCTCCAAAAGTAGGTTAAAATCTGGCTGGTTCCCTGGTTTGTGTAGCTTATATAATGCCCCATTTTTCATTTAAAAAAAAGGAGAAAGGAGGATGAAGAAGTAAAGGTTTTGATTCATCATGCCTTCTTCATCCACTTTGTTATGGCTAATAAAACCTGAGTGTCCTCAATGTGATCAGCCACTGTGTTGCAAAAAGGAGTGATCAGCCACTGTTGCCAAAAGGAGGGTTGTGCAGCAAAATGAAAATTAAGGATGGGAAGATGGTTCCCAGTTGTCACACGTGGTACGATGTCTTTCTTGGGAGACTCGCTACAGTACTTTTCTGGGTGCTGTTGCTTTTCCTGAAGGACAGGAAAGAGCTCACTGAGAGCTGCTGTATACTGACTGGTAGAAATCTTTGAATTTACAGCTAACACACATCCTTAACCAGTTTAGACCCATTCCTTATAGTTCTGTCTTCTAGCTTGACCACATATTCTTCTTCCTTCTTTGTTTATCTCCTCCAGATGCACACAGACAACACTCAATCTCTCCTAGCTTTTCCCATGATAGGAAAAATGTTCCAAATTTTTCTCGATTTATGTGATACACTGTTCCTTTCTAGATAAATCCCAAAGTCCTCCTTAGCCATTTAAAATGGTCTGTGTCAATGGTGACACAGGTTTCTGTATGTCTTTTACATCATCTCCAGTCCATCATCCTTTTTCCTGCGCTGTTTCCTCATTATTTAGCTCATTTTTCATTGTTCTTCGGAGATGAGCTGTTCTCTTCTTCCCTATCTCTCCGCCCTCACCATTTCCGATCAAGTTTGAGGTAAATTCACCTGAAAGTCATAGGAGTTCCTAAGGAACAGGTTCCTGAGCACAGCTCAGTGATGCTAATGCCAGCATTATGAAGGCTGTGTTTTCCTGGATAGCATGACTGTTCGTAGTTCTTGCAGATAAAAGGAATTAGAGAAAAAGAGGACTTGAGAGGTGTGTGAGTAATACAGCGTCATCCGTGGGGACACGTGCTGGGATAACACACAAAAACAAGCTGAGAACACAGAGTACTTTCACCTGCAAGTTAACTCTCACCAGACTTGGGGAAGGTAAGAGAAGACTGATGTCACTGCTACGGCTAGGGAAACTGAGGCACAGCAATGCAGTTTACACAGATCATTCAGTTTGTTTGATGGACAGCCTAAATTAAAGCTGTTTATGCTTTTTTTTTTTTTAATTGGTTGGAGGTGTCTGAATTATTCAATAAAGCTTAATTTAATTGCATAATAGGAAGACAAGACCATGAACTCCATAAATCACTGGGTAATAGGAACCAGAACAATTGGATATTCCAGTGTGTTTGAACTTGTCCATGATGTCTCCAACTTGTCTCTCCCTCATCTGACTGCTCTTGCCCTCATTAACAGCCAGTGTCCCAGAGAAGCCTTTTCCCCTTCTTACAGCCAAATATGACCTAGTATTGTCCTAGACCTTCTGCGGGTTGCCCTTGAGTCTGTTCCGGCACTACCTCCGGGAACACCAAAAGCACCCTGCTTCCCAGGGACACTGTCACAGCAAAGTGATCTCCATTTGCTCAGAGCTGGCATCCTTTCCACCCGCTGACTTTCCCACCTCCAAAGAAGGCTGCAGCTCAGCGAGGGGAACAAATATACCATAGAAGGGAAGCGATCTCTGCCAAGCACTGCAGAAATGGGACACAGATGGTGTCTTAAATGAGAACGGAAGTTTATCTGGGGGCTCTGCGCGTGACGTAGCATTGCAGATCTTGCAACAGATGACAGACACTAGGATCTCGGAGCGGGTGATGAGATAATTTTGAGGCAGTCTCTTGTCCATAGAGATATTAGCTTGTCTGAAGAAAAAAAGTATTATTATTGAGCTCAATAAACAGTTCTGTAAGGATAGGAATGTATAAACCTGCTTTTATTTCTATGTAGAACCGGTTCTTCCGATGCCCTAATCTTAATGACAGCTGTTTGTTGGCTCATTGGTCAGCCTGCACGGTTGTGCTGATTGGCCAGGTGACCACCTCTAATGGAAATGTATCAGGATGATATTCACCTTGCTTTTTCGTGCTCTACACATAAATGTGTGTCTTTCTCCTTCAGTCACAGAATTGTTGGAAGGGACCTCTGGATGTCCAACCCCCTGCTTCAGCAGGGCCACCTAGAGCCAGTTGGCCACGACAGTGTCCAGATGTCTGCTGAATATTTCCAAGAATGGAAACTTTGCAACCTCCCAGGGAAGCCAGTCAAAGGTCTCTCATTGTAGGAGAGATGTTCCAGTCCTTTCATCATCTTCCTGGCCCATTGCTGGACTCTGTCCTGTAACTCCATCTCTGTCTTGTACTGAAGAGCCCAGCACTGAGCACAAAAAACTACAGCAAAATACTGCTGAAGCCCGGGATTGAACCACGGACCTTTAGATCTTCAGTCTAACGCTCTCCCAACTGAGCTACTTCAGCTCTGCTGTGGCACAAATTTTCACAAAACCTGTTGGAATATAATTATCTTTCAGCCTTTTCAGACAAGACATTAGCTTGTGAGTCAAAGAAGTTATTTCAGGGAACAGGATACAGACAGACCAGGCTCAAAAGTAATGGTACAAGGCACTAACAAGTTCTCAGAGAGAACATGCTGGTTGAATTTCTAAAGTGGTCTAACATATCCAAAATACTTCACTGTAGGGAGAGAGTTGGATGTGCTGGTAAGAAATAAGAAAGTGATGCTCCATGCTGTACCTGAAGCTCAAGGTGCATATCATAAAACATAGATAAAATCTGGATGTAAGCAGCATCCTTGATCCAAGGACAAGCCAAGAGGATTAGCATAGGACAGATATTTCTAATGTTTTTTCACAGAGTCCACTGAAGCATCTGGAGTAATTCATGGAGCTTGGCTACTCCTTTCACATGTATCTGTCTCTTCAGCTAGGGAATGGGAGCCAGGCAAGTTCATACGATACAGGAGACATTTGCCCAGCCCACCTACTTATTCTGCAAATTGAGGATTTTCACTCCCAGTACAATCTACCATCTTTCCCCAGCTCCAAATTCACATGTGCCCAAAATACATGTGTGAAATACACAGAAAGTTTTTCATGTCTGCTAAAAAACCGGTAGTGAAAGTTGTCAAAATTATATTTAATGTGGGTTTGAATGTTCAGCTTGACAGCAGCAGATATTTCCTCACAGAAGTTTATTAGATAACACCTCCTGACATCTGGGGTCCCAAAATAGACTATGGAACCTATTCCAATATCCAGCCATCAAGATCATACCCTAAGTGAGTTTTGTTTCTGCAAAACCGCTTCTACCCTTGAGTTCCAGTGATGATCCTACCCACGACCGCTGCGGAGGTGATCACACGTGCATGGCTGAGGGTCTTAGCATCTCTTTGTTTATGAGGAGGGGACCTTTCTGGACAGCTGAGCATTGCTACAGAGTTCCTGCTTCTTGTTCATTTCCACTTACAAATTGTCTCCTATATGTGACCTAGAAACATGCCAGATCCAGGCCTTGAAAGCTTTGTGGTGAAAGAACAGGTTCACATACCAAATCTAGGACATCGCTGAAGGCCATGGCCACCAGACAACCCAACCTAAAAAACAATACCTCTGTTGCATGTTTTGTCTAGTAGAGATGCTGATATGACAGCAACCTAGAATATTGGTCAGGGATTTAAAGTCACAGAATAGTGATTATGTCTCACCCCTGAAGTGGAAATGAGCAATCATTATCATCTATCCTATTGACTCTCTCTCTCTCTCTCTCTCTCTCACCTCCATTTGGACCTCAGGATCCATAAGAAGGTAGCTGGGGATTGGCCCCAGTAAGTCTTTCCAATTGTCCATGAAAGAGGATGAGGAAGAAATCTTTCAGGTAACACAGGAATCTGCCCCCCCTCCAAATCATCCATGAACCAAGGCTGTATGTTCAGATCATGTCTGGTTGCATCTATCTACAGAAAATCCTTACAGGAACAATTTCTTGAGCTCAGTGACAAAGGATCCTAGAGATACAGCTTGGACCAGCCTGCAGGAATAGAAAACTCTCTCTGGTATATTATTCTCCATTTGGGTGCTGAAGGAAGTGAGAAAAAGGATTGCATAGCGAGATGATTTTTTAAGTGAATATTGTGGGGACTGTCGTGTTTACTTGTACATAAAGCTTTGCTTTGAAGGGTTACTGATGTCGGGAGCGTGGATCTGCTTCAGGTTTATTTTTAATTTAAAGACTGTCTGTTTCAAAACATCAGTGCCTATGAATCTGTTGAAAGAGCACTGTTTTGCTCTTCCCTTAATAGCTCTGAGCTATTTAGCATTACCAGTGCTGATGATAATTATCAGATTCCTAGAAGGCCAGATGGGGACATCAACATGATAGGTAACAAAGGCCACAAGGAAAGACCTGCTGAGCCTGGCAGGACTTAATTCTGCAAACCCCAGCAGTTTGGAAAAGGTTCCTGGGGTGAAATTCATCTCATCTGACTTCTCAAAGGCCGACAACGCAAATCTCTAAACCTGACCTAATCACTAAACAGAGATTATAGAAATAGGAACACTGGTGCTGATTTCTCAAATTAAATCTCCCTTCAAAAACAAAACAAAAAAAGAAAAATCTTTTAATGTTAACATGATGCCTTGGGTGTTTTCATCATGTCAGTCTGGGAAACGAAGTATCCCTTTTCTAGCCACAATTCATATGTGCATCAAGAACATTTTCCTGAGTTACAACTCAGCTCCCTGCAGCCACGCTAGAAATAACGTTACCCAGTGAGAATGAGAAAATATATTTCCACTACTGAGTTCAGCTGAAGCATTGACTTTTCCTAGAAATTACCCTTGTGCATGCACTGTCTGTTACACTGTGTAGTTTGAGGGTCATTTAGAGGGTGGTGGTGTCACCACATGGGCATTTTGTTTTGCTGTCCACCAGCTGCTAGAAAACCATAGTCTGCATGAGGTGTCGTGGAGTACACTGTGTGGCTCAGGGACGAGCTCAGCAGCTTTTGTGCAGTTCTAATGAAGCCATAACACTATTTTGCCCAGATAAACCAGGTTATGGAGTCACTTCATGGGGTTTCCTAGACTCGGTATTATGCCCATGGCAAAAATAAGCTGGGTCCTATCAAAAGTTTTTCTCCAAATTTAATTAGAACCGACAGCCTCTGTCACTTCTGGGTCTGCACAAATCCCATTCATCTTTCAACTCTTTCTGAGCTTTTGGGGTAGAGGGGGTTACGCATTGGAGTTTAGGACTATCTGGCATGAAGGAGCCAGAGCACAGGAAAGCCTTCGCAAGGCCAGTGGTGCCACCTAATGGGAAAATTCCCAGGGAATCAATTTCTCGGAAGTCCTTAATTGGAGTGTTGCTAGGTGACGTAGAGATGGAAATTAGTAGCTCTGATGTAAGTCTCTCTTTTCTGCTGCTTTACGACCATCCCTTCGTCAGTCAATTCCCTTTCCTCAGCGTCTGAGCCACACACATGAGAATGTCCCGAAAAATTAATTCTGCTTCCTGCTTAAATCCACTATCAGCAATCCCTGAAGCTACTGAAGCATTTTTAACCTTCTTGACGCTCAGAGTCTGTCCGGAGAGGAAATTATCCCAAATTTTTTGGCTAATGAAGATCCAAGCACAAAACAAGAGGGAATGAGGGGCTGCCAGGGAGGGACCAGGACTCTGGGTTTTCCCCTTAGTTACACATTTTGCAAATGAGAGGTGAGACAGATTCTCTGCATTGCAACCTCCATGCTATTGCAGCTCAGCAGCGTCTGGAATCAGACTGTGACTCTGCAAAAGAAAGGATAATGTCTCAAAAGCCGTGGCTGCCAAAAGTTCCCACATGGCAACCCTCTGCAGCCACTTTGCATGGTAGATAATCATGGGAGTGGGCAGGAATGAGCTGTGAAGCCTGTCCCTATCTCACAGGCTTATTTTATTCCCTGACTGTGTTGTCTTCCCAGCACCTATGCCTATTTCCACAGCAAAACTGCTACCCTTATTTTGCAGGAGTGTGTTACAGTGGTTAGGGCAGGGTCTTGGTCTTTCTCAGATCTCATCTCAGCTCTGCCATCAATGAATCACATGTTTTAAGCTGTCTCAGACTTTCTTTATTTCAGTTTCTCTGAGGTTGACAAGGTTTTTCCAAGATACTTTCCCATTTCTTCCAGGCATGAAGATGTTTGAGAGGGCTGGCAGTTCTTGTAGCTATCCAAAAACACCGAAAAAAGATTATATTATGTGATATTGAAGTGTTGCTTCTGCTGTTCTTGGGGACAGGGCACAAGGGAAGATGTAAGGGGATCTAGTCCCACTTTCAGTGCCTCACTGAGCTGAAATGCCATCATTACAGACAAGATTGCAGCTCACAAAAGCCCTGTGCAATTTCATGGCTGAAGAAGGGATTAACTTTTAGGGCAAAGGGGAGAAACCTGCAATTAAGCAAGCTCAAATCATTAATTCTAGCAAGGAGCTAAGCTCTATTGGTAATGATGATGCTACAGCTGCAGCTGGTACTGCTCAAAGCCCTGAGCGCTGCCTGGCAGAGGTGGCCAAGCATCGATAATTGTCCTCAAAGCTCAGGTAACTTCCAGTGATCTTTCCTTTCATATCTCTTGTGTTGAACCCAAGAGTTCCAGAAAAGAGAAAGGGGTTCACTTGTAGGAGTGTTGTGGGTCGGAGGTCTGTGGTTCCAAGACATGGTGCTCAGGGCTTTGTAGAAGCAAACCAAGGAGCTGGGCTAAAAAAGGCTGATCCCCAGCATACCAGGGAAAAGCGATTAGAAGGTGTGTGAAACCCATGGAAAGGTAGGTCCAATGCTCAATTTAGCTTTTTGGGGTGTTTGTTTGTTTGGGGTTTTTTTTGTTGTTGTTGTTTGTAGGGGGTTTGTTTTGTTTTGCTGGTTTTTTGGGGTTGATTTTGGGTTTGGGGTGGTTTTTTTTTTTTTTAATGCTTCACTGTCTAGTGAATCCAGGAGTATTCAAACTCCTGAAAACAAATTACCTGGGTGTTATTGATGTCAAGCATGAGAGTGAGGGTGCAGGATGGGAAGGACTAGAAAGAACAAGTTCAAAGCTCTTACTTGTCAGGTGGCCTGCACTTGGGAATTAACTTGATGATGAGTAAGTTTCTCTGGCTCTTCCCTCCATCCTGGAAACTCTGCGGTTCTGGAGAAGGTGAACTGGTCACCTTCTATCTACACCCTGTCCACAGACCTTGCTGCACCAGGTAGCTTGGGAGGAGGGGGTGGAGGCTTTGGATGGGACTCCACAAACCAACACAAATGTAGCCAGGAGAGGTGTTTTGATTTCTTTTTTCTTTTTTTTTTTTTTTTAATCAGAAGTTAGGATCATTAACTGAAGTTTGCAGTAGGAGCAACATGTGCTTTTGTCTCTGCCCCAAAAGTTAGCTGTTTGACCCTGTGTCTCCAAAACCTCCCATGACAACTTCAGACGGTTGCTATTTGTTAAGTTCCTCCAAGCACTGCTACTAGAGGAAAGGAGTCATCTGTCTCAAAGAAGAACATTCGTAAGGCAGTATCACCTTTGAATTAGTGTCTAGAAGCTGTTACCCTGCACCCTCACTGCTGTTTCAGGCAGGATGATACTAGCAGGTCTCACCCGCTTCTGCTGCAATCACATTAGTCACTCGCAGCAGAGTGATTGCAGAGTCTAATTTCTCTACATCCTTCTCCTTCAACCTGAAGCTCTTCAGCCCAGTCCCCATCCCTGTGGAGATCCTGCTGACATTCCTGTGGCTTGATTGGACTTGCATGTTTTGAGGTCTTGTGTCTCAAAGCCTACTCCTTATTTTACCCTTTCAACTCTACTCCTGTCCATGGATTGTGCAAACCAAACAGGTGCCTGTTTGCCATCTCAGAGCTCCATTGCTTAACTCCTCTGCCCTTCCTGAAATGAATCTTCATGTAGAGAAGGGACTGTTTCAAAGTCAAAGCTTTAGTGTAATAACTCACTGACCCTTTCTGGATGCAGACGTTTGGGAGGGGAACTCCTTTGCCTTTAATAGAAATGTGTGCTGTTCCAGCTAGTTAAACTAAGCAAATAAGTTTATGGAGCTAGTTTGGCATTTGCTATGCTTTCCCCAAAGCAGCAGCTCTGTAAAACTAGTAAAAGAAAAAGAAAAATCCATTGATTCCCCTGTGCCTCAGTTCCCCCATTACTAAGAGGACTCTTCTCTCGCAGGTGAGAGCTCTCAAGCATTTGAGGCTGGAAAGTGCTCAGATGTGAGCAGCACTGTCATCCCTCAGTCTGAGCAGTAAGTGGCTCTTTAGCTGTTCCCCATCTTACAAAGTACCTCAGATAGGTTACCCTAGTGCTGATAGTCACTGATGTCCTGAAACATCAGTATCTCTTTTTGAACATCCCTTCCCATCTCCCCTTACCTCTAGCCTGTTAAATGCAGTCTGCCCTGACTTTCTCTCACAGGAAAAACTGTGTGCAGTGAAGACAGACAGACACTTCAAGGAGCTGAGCTGGGGGAGTCTCTAAGACCAGCTCATCTAATGGTGCAAAACCCACTCAGACCCATGGAGAAAACATCACAGGGTGACTGACTGACCATACAACAAAGCAGGAGAGAACAGATATCAGGAATACCCAGACCAGGAGCAGCCTCTCTCCAAATGACAGACCCCTGCAAGTTTCTCTGGTGGAGCACAGCTGGGAAGCTGGCATAGAAAACAGACTGGAAAACTTTTTAATGCTCTTGGCCTATAATGTCATATATTGTACCCATGATGTTCAATTGTTTAACTAGACTTAAATCACTCTAAACTACATAAATTACCTCCAATAATCCCTGTTCTTTCAAAATGCTGACACTTTTTTATTCCAAAACACAGCAATCTTGCTATCTTCCACATAATTGTATAACATATGTGGCTCATCGCTGCCTCTTAAATAAATAAGTGTTATGTTCCACAGTACGCACGTAGTCAAACATAATTTTCTCTGTCTTCAATTGTTTTAAATAGAAAGGCAGTTGGAAATAATTGGAGGGTATATCTATGCTTAAATGTAAAGGATTTGGGACAAAAAAAAAGAACAATTCTCGAATCTAAATATTATTGTTTAACAGCTTTTAATCACAGTCCCAAAACTGGAAAGAACAGGGTGTACCTAGTTTGGTTATGTTACAGCTTGGTAAACCAGCTCCAGTTTCATGAGCAGACTTTGTGCAGTGGCTGTTTCAGAGGACATGTGGAGAGGGCCCTCATCCAAAGCACTGGCAAAAGCTACATGCTGCGTGCAGAGTGAGGATGGATATGAGAACATAGCCAATGGACGTCACCAAGATGTGGTACCCTCTGGCTATACTTGTCTTCCCTCAGCTCAGAAGGAAACGAGAAACCACCACAAAGTTTACCTATGTTGATACCAGGGTCCTGCAAAGCTCCAGAGCAAGCGTGTAGAGATGGGGGGAAAGGGCTGGAGCATCTTTACCTCCCTCCACAGTAACCTACTGCAGTTGAAGGCCATTAGTTTACTCATCTGCTTTATCTTTTGCAGAAATCCCTCCTCCCATTGGTGTCTGACTCTTTCAACAGTGAGATTCAAGCCTTTATCCTGTCCTAAACCTGGGTTCATGATTTAGCTTCATACTTTGACTTGGACATACAGGATGGAAAGGGACTACAATATGCGGCAATGAAACTGTGTGATCTAGAGGATGGAAAGTTCTGCATCCTTGTGGGTATCACAACTATGACCCAGCCCTGAAGGCTAGGTACATGTACTATCATCTCTCTGCACTGGAGAGTGCTTTTCTAACCTTGTGGTATTTCTCCAGGTACCTACCCATTTCACTTCTGCATCTTTTCATGGTTTCTTCTCCAAAACTCCACAATTGTACATGGTTAAGAGTCAGCTGCTAATTTTGCAGTTTCTGCAAGTGCACAATAAGCTTTCTTGAACAGACAGACATTTCCTGCCAAGAACTGAGACTGTACATGCCAACTGGAGGTATTTCATAGGATATATTGGGAAGGGGGAAACATGAGTTTCAAATCTGTTTGGAAGTCAGGTAGCTAACACCAGGCTGTTGGGAGTTCTTTAATTAGGATCCAGGACTGGAAATCTCTCCTGGAAGAAGGCAGCTAAGCCAGCCTAGTCTCAAAAAATTTTCCTGCTTGAGACATAAGTGAAGTAAATTGTCTATTGCACTTGGCAGTTAGAGAGGAGATGGAGGTTCAAGTCCCCAGGCTGTCTGAGAAGACCATAACTTTCAGAACCAAGATTCATGCTCTGCTCACCAGGATGTAGTTATGCTGGAGAACTTCAGCTTAGCTGACCAAAGCTGGTTCACCCACTCATCATGTCAAGTTTTAAGCCCCAGCTCTTATGAGAGCTTTATGTTGATGCCAGTAAGTTTGGGGCCAAAGCTATTTCATGAGCTTTCCAAGTTCAGCTCCCATGGTGGGACTCATACTTCATGGACAGCTGTGGGCTAATACAAGGGTTTCCTGGCAATTTAAATCCACATGACCATTTAGTCTACACTTTCAACAGGAAGGATCCCAGTCCAGTGAAGGACATCCTCTACCCCTGCCTAGGTGATTCCATCAAGTGTTTTTTGAGAAATTAGTTAGATTTTTGGGCAAGGTTTTGAGCCTGGAAAGTTATGAGTGAGGCTGGCATTAGGCTGCTGTGTCTCAGAGCCTTTCTCTTGTAATTTTGGGCAATGAGAGGCTCAGGATGGAGTGTATTCCCAGAGACAGTGGACAGGATCAAGCCCTGCAGTCAACATAAGCCCGGCAGAGCAAAATCCCTTAGTGAATCTATCTCCCCATAGTCATTTTGACACGTGAAACATGGGAATAATTGACCTTCCCTTTCACTAGGGTTTTAAAAGGACATTGCTTTAAAGCTAGGGAGATCCACAAGCAGTAAACAAGATAATGTCACTAATAAACCAGCCCCAAGCCATGCAATTGATTCACCGTGACTCATTCATCCAGCGTGAAATGGACCTGAGCGGCAACCGAGTTTGATGGGAAGATTGACAGGTTTGAAAGGGAGAAGCATTGACCCAAAGGGACTCATGACAGCTTATCTGTGTCCTGTGTGCCAGGACTGACATTGGCTGTGGTGTCTGGGGTCAAATATCCATCCAAGATCTGAAGTCATATTTCTCAAGTTAACAGGTTGATACCTTTTAGTGTCAATAAACTCCCTGGACAGGCTGGACATTAGGATATAAAATAGGAGTTCCCTGTGCATAATCTATCCCTGTCAAAATAAATTTTTCCTTCTGCCTCCCCCCTTCTCCATTTTTCAGTTTTTCCTGCAGACACCAAACTTTAAATCTTTGTTGGGAAAAGGGGGGGGGTTTGAGTGTTCTAGCCACAAGATGACTGCACTCTGGCTTCCCCCAGGTGGGAAAAGACAGTTAGAAAAACCTGTAAACAGAAAATAGCAGAGCAACTCCCACTCACTGAAGCTGCTGCCTCTCCCTCCGAAGGCAGCACACAGATGAGTCACAGCAAAAAGCATCTCTCTCCCCACGGGGCCGGGGCTCTGCCTTGCCCACCTGCCTTCCCCCGCCAAGAAGGTGGGTAGTGCAGTCCCCCAGGCACTGCCTGTGAGTCAGGAGACCCTGACGAGTCAGAAATGTCCCCAAGGAGTGAGGTAAAGCCACCTGCCAGTTTCTGCTTATCTGACATTCAAAGGGTATCTCATTCCAGCAGAGTACAGCAGTTTTGGAGGGGGGAACATAGAGAAGAAGCCTCCATCAGAGTCCCTGTGGCTCTGGGAAGTCTGTGACACTGAATCTTTTTAGTGATGTTGAATATCTGAGACACCTAAGGTTTGCAGGAGGGTGCTCAGACCCCCTGACACATTGACAGCTTTTCCCTTTACAGAAATTATTTCAGGATCAGTGCTCAACCTGAGAGCCGTGTAAGAGGGAGTTTTCAGGGTGCAGCTACAGATCTGTATCACTGAGAACTATTAAGCAAATAGGCATAACTAATTCTGTGATAATTTTTGTCCTTCACCAATGCTCCCTGGCTTATTTTATGCCTACTTTAATACCCATGGCTCTGACTGGGAGCTGTCCCCATTGAAATGCCCCAGAACTGGTAGCAAAAGGTGCTTTTGTATTTCATGGGAATTCAGAGCCTAATCCCTTCCCTAAAAAAAATAAAAGGAAAATGCTTGAACTGAGGGTTCCCCCATCTAGAAAGAGGAGTCTAAATATCAGGCTAAGAAGCAAAAGACTTTTTTGTTATTTAATATATATGAAATTGGGAAAAAAAAGAGAAAGTTTGGCCCTCAGTTTGAATTTGCAAATTATTTCAAGACCAAATCTTGTGTTTCTGTCAGCAAATTGTTTTGCTCTAGATTAAAGGGTGAACTTCAGTTATAACCCCAATAAAGGTCCCCCTGATGGCTAACAGGACAAAACAAAGGGAAGAAATAGTACCTCCCAAAACTCACACTAGCTACAGAGCTGTGTTTATTAGGTCTTAAAGTTATTCTAAACAAGTAACCGGTGACCATCCAGCAACAGCCAGAGGGGAAAGGAAAAAAAGAAAAGGCAAAAAAAGCTGTTGTTGAAAAGTTTTGAAAAGAAGCAAACGGTATGCTTGCTGAGTTTTCCCACATCTGCTCCTCTCCGTAGCAGTAAGTGAGTTTGCTGCTGAATTTCACTCTGTTCTCACAGTCTTAAATAACAGCTCCCATTTAATTGCAGAGTTTAGCCTGCAAGTATATAGCCTGCTTGGTTTTAGCCAGTCTTGTTTTAACAGCTCTCCAGGATGTAGAAAGCCCCTAATTTTCCCACCAGCATCAAGCGAACAAAAGTGAGTGGCAGGGGGTGGTGGTTGTGTCCATTAGGACAGTAAGAGACAGAAAATTTGTCAGGTCACGTGGACAAAAACAGCCAGCATCTTCCCTGGATGCTGAAGCCTAAGCATGAAACTTGCAAACCCTGAACAACTCTGAGATTTCAGCGCACATCCTCAGCAGAGTGTTGTTTCTGCAGCTCTGGGCATGACCCACCATACCTACGGAGGATGCTGTGGGCTCTGTGGAGGATTCAGAATTCCTTCTGGGTGGTGTGGGCTGTGCAGGTCCACTCTTCCCCTTCACTTGCCTTCCAGAAACACAAAAATAACAATCTCTTGCTGACTCAGCCTGTGAGAAAAGGACTGGGGTTTCATCTGAGAGCTTTTTCCTCCCTAAGATGGAAGGATACAGGCTGCTAGCTAATGACACATAGGGATTAAAAAAAACAACCCTTCTGTTGCTTAAGTGGCTGAGTTTGAAAAATGCCAGCCAAGTATTGTATGTAGAGAGGGGAATAAATACACGTGCTTAGAGACAGATATATATTTCTAAAATAAAAATTACTCTTTTCATGGAACAGCACAAATATCTGTAAAACCGTGGACAGATTTGCAGATAGATGATATTTTCCCAATAGCAGGGGGAGTCTCTTTTTGTTGGCAGAATGCTATCATGCAGGACATGCCAGCATGTCTCTGTATCACATTGACAACGTGAAAACTAATTGGAATAATAACCACACGCAGCTGCTGGGCTTCCCCCAGGAGAAGATGCAGCCCACACGTGGTGTAGGTGGGTGCATGCGATGTAGGTCATGGCACATTGCTTTGCTTTGCGAGGGCAACGTTCCTGGTGGGTGACGGGCAAGTGTTTCCCCCTGCATCTTCAGCAAGTCTAGCAGACACTGTTAGCTCTGGGGTTGCCTAATTATAACCACTGTGTTAGGACAAGGAACAAGAGATGAGTCTGTAAAACTCAGGGCTGGGTGAGAAACTGGAGCAAGGACTCCTTCTAGTTCTCACCTAAAGAGTTTCTTCAGCTAATTCCGGGACAAGAACATTGCAGGGTCAGAATAGGGAGGAGAACATGTGATTCCTAGCATGCCAACAGCCTGAATCACGATGGAGGAGATCTTCTCCATAGGTAAGTGCTTTCACTGGTGCATTCAGAAAGACACTACTACAACAGCAAGCCCACAGGTAGATTTTGGTTATAGCTTAATGGTGAAATAGAACACTTGGCCAGAAGATAGGCCAGGCTGGGTGAGGTTTGGAGCAACCTGGTCTAGTGTAAGATGTTCCTGCCCATGGCAGAGGGGTTGGAACTAGATGATCTTTAAGGTCCCTCCAAACTCAAACCATTCTATGATTCTATGATGCCCAAGTCAGGAGATGTGTGCTGGTAAGTGCATCTGGGGCAGTACTACACTGCAGACTGACCTTCCCAGGTTGTGGGTATGTTATTTGGCCTGTGGGAAGGAGGTATTAAAGACATTTTAGCTCTCCTAAAGCAGTAACTTGCCATAGGATGACTTTTTCCTTGGCCAAGCTAAGTCAGGTTCATCACTCAAGTTCTGGACCTCCCACCTCATCAGTTCTGGGGTAACTGCAGGCAGAGCAATGTGAGCTCTGCTCTTGCTTAAGGTGGGTTTCTCCATCTGAGTTAGTAATTCTCAGCTTCCTGTGCAGCTGGTGGGGACAGATGCCACAAGGCTGAGGGCACAATTTGTCTCTTCCTGCAGCAGGTGGCTAATGTAGGTTAGAGGAATCACACCCTAAAAATTTCTCTCTTCTACTTCTTTCACAGGGATGGAACACCCCTCCTATGGAGAAAAGCTGGATGAGTTAGAGTTGCTCAGCCTAGAGAAGACTGCAGGGCTACCATATTGCAGCCTTTCAATATATAAAGGGAGCTTACAAGAAAGACAGGGACAGACTTTTCAGTAGGGTCCATAGGAATAGGACACAGGATAATGGTTTTAAATCAAAATAGATTAGATTCAGTGTAGATATAAGGAAGACATTTTTTAGGATAAGGGTGGCAAAAACTGGACCAGGCTGCCCTGAGAGGTGGTAGATGCCCCATCCCTGGAAACTCTCAAGGCCAGGCTGGATGGGGCTCTGAGCAGACTGATCTGGTTGAAGATGTGTCACTCATTGCAGGGGGATTGGACTACATGACCTTGAAAGGTCTTTTCCAGCCCAAACCTTTCTATGATTCTATTTTTAAATGGGACTCAATGTGACCAGCTCAGATGGAGTTCTCTAAGATGAGATGAGGTAGATTCCAACCTAAGCATCTCTAAGGTACTAATTCCAGGGACACAGTCCTTCCTGGTTCTTGCATTGTATTGAGGACAGGCAATAGCACATCTGAGAAGGTGCCAGATGGCTGCTCAGACAGCAACACTGAGTCTCACCGTTACAGGATTTCCATCAGCAAATGTCCTGCTGTTTGCTTTGCTCTCGCCTGAGAGTATGACTGTCCGGATACAAAGAACCAAGAAGGTACATAAGCCACAGTCCTCCCTAAAGATACAACTGTGCTCCCTGATCCCCATTTCTTTCACTGGACCAGACCATTTTGCTGTGTAGGTAGGATGCAAACTAGGACAGGACTAAGGTGGGTGAAATCCTGCCTGGCCTAAGAAATACCAACGGGATGTCACAAACCCCTGTCAAGTCCGAAGTGCTTAAAACTCTTGACCAGAAGATAATGTCTGCAATGTCCCATAATTTTTATCGGTTTGATAGCCTGGCTATAAAACCAAGGATATGCAAATGCCTGATGTGACCATCTGTACCGATGCATCTTTGTTTTTGTTATCTGCCACAGTTTTTCAGTCCTTGAAAATAGGAGTTCACTACTGAATGAGAAGCTTTCAGGGTTTGTAGGTCACAATACTCCTAATAAAAAATATTTTAAAAGCTGATTGCAGCTTGGGCCACACTTTTTTCCTTTGATGCTAGGTCTTTCCAATCTGCCTACCTCACTCATGTCCTCCCTTCTCCTACTTTTCCCTTAAAGGCTAATGAGTCCATATTGAGCTCCATGTCCCTTACCAAGGACCACCCAAGTATCTAGTTGGTGGGAATCATCTGGCACAAGAAAATGAAACTCATAGTGTTGCCTAGCCCATCCAAGATGGGTAAGTTCTAGTCAGTGATTTAGGTGTCCAAGTCCAAGTGTTTCTGGGAATAACTAAAAGACTAGCAACTCCTCTATTTGGCACATCATATGCCCCATGGTTGCTTTGACCACTGAGCTACTGCTATTGATGGGGAAGGACTGGCACCCGGAATGTGCAAATACTGGTCAGCTTGGACTCCATTGCTAGGAAGGTGTTGATCATCCCTCAGAGTCACTTCTCTGTTGACTCCAGATGACCATCACAGGATAAACACAATGAGGTTGGATGGCTTCACATAGACAATTAATTTCTCCTCACTGAAGAGCATTTTCAGTTTATTATTCCTCCTTGGGGAAGACACCTTTTCTGGAGACACCTTCACAACCACCTTCACCTACTCACCTTTTGCTCAAGGTGCACAGTTCCTGCCAGGCAGGTTCCAGCAAGTAGCTGTCATGACCACCCTCCTTCCCTGTTACAGGACACAAGTCTGGTGCTATAAGCTTGCCTGGAAAAGTCCAGACACACCGAAGAACACCAAAACCATGGGGGACAGTTCTAGTTCTGGAGTAGTCCTCTTTGTCCAGAGGAGGCACTACAAACCTACCAAGAAATAGCAATAGTCATTGTTTTTCTCCATGGTATATTCCTCCTGGGATCTAAAAAGTGAGACCTCCAAGGGTTTCAACAAGGTAACTTCAAGGCTGTTTCTTCAACTTGATATGTCTTTTCTTTTTGTAGGGATGGCTAGGGTAAGGGGCAGTGGATTTGAGTCCATTCTGCTTAATGTAATCAACAGTTAATTCAGATCTTTATTAAATCTGGAACAGAAGATAATTTGTATTTAGAAGAAACGCCAAGCAATCCCTCTTTGGCATTAGCTCATTTGACACAGTCAGAGCTACGGGCACATTGAACTTGAGAGGCAATTTATGAAAGACAAGTGGCTGCAAAAACTAGATTTTAGCTGCAGTGAATTGGAGTACAGACTCTTTATTCATGGTTCTAATGCTGGAGTTCATGACAATGTAGCCTTCCTACTACTGTGACTTGAGCCATTTGATTTAAACCTGAATCAGAGGGATCTTCAAGAGTCGCATCATACCTCTGAACTAGAGCTTGAGTATACATGGTACTTGGGACATCTTGTATGCACAAAACACCGTCCGTGTTTTTTCCACATCTTTCCCCTTCAGTTCTTGCAGTGCAGGAGCTGAGTGCCCATTTACATCTCTGCCCAGATGAAGAGAGTCCTATGAAGAATCAAATTCAGCAGAGAAATGACTGGATGAAGAATATGTTGCAGCAATTTCTTTGCAGGAATCAGAGACCTACTGGAACTTACTAAGGGCAGAGCATAGATTGCAGTTTTTTATTCCTCATTCCAATTTAACATAGTAAGATATGTAACTATGATATACTTTAATGGCAGTTAGTGAGACTGTGGGATTTCTTCAGACAGGCTGATGTGGAGGTCACAGCTCTGAAGAGCAATTAATGTAAGAGTACAGCCTAGAGGCACTCTTCCCACTAGAGGATTCCACTAAACCTAAATTCTTGGTTTGAGAACCCAAGATGAAAAATGCCAGCTTGGTAAATGCAAAATTATTCCTGAGTTTGTGTTTAACAAATTATTTGGTCTGAGACAGACAAATGAAAAACTTAGCAGGAAGCACAAAATCTGAAGGAAATAAAGCATCTCATTTAAAAATAAAGTATTCTGATTTTCTGATTGGAAATACCGTTTGCTCACTCAGACATATTTTTTAACAGAAATCACAAATGGAACACTGAAGTGAAACATTGCTTTTGAGTGAAAGCTATCTACTTTTCAGTTTACCAGAGTAAAACAATGTTTGGTCAGACCCATGAAAAATATGCTATTTGGCTTTTTTCTCTCCCACAAATGCTGCAGACCACAAGAAAAATAATAAATCCATTTTTATACACAGCTCTCATATTAAGGAAGTTAATATGTGTTGCAAAATGTGTTTATCAGAAAGACACAGGATCAGAATGGAGTTCATGTTACTTTTATACACACTATAATAAAATTTCCCACATCCAGAAAATATTCAGAAGCCTATTACCCCCTCAAACATCAATATTCAGAGTGGTTAGCGGTTCATTTCAGTATTCCTCACACAGTCCTTAATAAATTGTCTGGTCAGCTAGCATGATGTGAAAGCTGCTGAAATTACGATAGCAAGTCAGTAAGGTATGAGTAAGACATTTTAAAATAATGTTGGTTTGCCCCACTTTTTCAGCAAGTTCCTCAATATGTGCATAATTTCAGAAGTTGTGCTTTGTGGAGACAAAAATCTCAGCAGAGATTTATGGAGTGGACATGTAGGTGCTTAAGGAACTGGGATTTCTGCCTTCTAAGACCAGATTTACAGATATGCACGCACACCTCTATTTCTGTTTCCCTTCTAAGTAGAGCACACACTATACATACACCACACGAGGGAGAAAAGCGTATCCACATTTCACAGGCTAACTAGGTAATGTCAGAATCACATCTGAGGAGATGGAAAGGGTTTTGTTTGCATATTAAAATGTACCTGAAAATAGCTAAGAATAAGTATCTACTTCATTAATACAAAGTAGGGCTGTCTATAAGGGGTTGTTTGGTCTTTATGAGCCTCAGAGCATGGGTTTTTTTTGTGGGGGGAGAATAACTCTACTTTCCCTAAGTTGGGAGGGGGGTTTTATAGCCAAAAAGGTAACTTTTGTTCTATGCCACAGGTCAAAAAATATATTTGTGACTATAGTGCACCCCAAAATGCTAGAAAAGCCAAAATCTTTTTGTTCTCAGTGGTGTCTGGCACATTCAACTTAATCTTGAAGGTTTTATTTGATAGTGATCTAGTAATTTTGTTTTACTCCAAAAATTAACCACTGAGATAAAACACTCTTTTGCAGAGTAATTTTCAACTGTAGGTGGCTTAAAACTAAGCCAAAAATAATCATAGAATCATGGAATGGTTTGGGTTGGAAGGGACCTTAGAGATCACCTAGTTCCAACCCCCCTGCCATGGGCAGGGACACTTTCCACTAGGCCAGGTTGCTCAAAGCCTCAAAGTGTTCAAGTGGCGTTGAACACTTTCAGGGATGGGGC
>NW_010234196.1:0-20446 GCF_000690775.1 Eurypyga helias | reverse complement strand
ATGATTCTATGATTCTATGTTCTGCACCTAACACCTACCTCTCACAGGCTTTGAGACGACAGCTGTGTATTGTAGGTCAGATAAATCTTTCCATT
The DNA here is from genome assembly GCF_000690775.1 of Eurypyga helias. NCBI lineage: Eukaryota > Metazoa > Chordata > Aves > Eurypygiformes > Eurypygidae > Eurypyga > Eurypyga helias. The sequence continues at coordinate 20,351 of NW_010234196.1, read as the reverse complement.
CCTCTCTGCAGAAAGTTTTTGTCCTTTTTCTGTTTATTGTTATGATTAAAGGAGGAAAAATCCTGGTACGTGCAAGAGCATATGTTTGTGTGAAATCTATCTAATTAATTGCTTGAGTAGCTGTAGGCAGAGTTGATGAGCACTAGCAGGATAGATATGAATTAAATCCGGGGGTGAAGGGATTATGTTCTGAGCAAATCAATGTCTCATATAGATGTACCTTTAGGCCTCGTAGCTATTTGCAGAAGGCATTTAAAATAGATCATTCAGAATGTGTTTGCATTTAACTCTCAAATACTTCATGGAAACATTCAATTCTGGCAACCGAACAGGTTGTAATTGTCCTTTCCATGCTGTTGTGTATTAGACCCAGATAGACAGTGACCTTTGCCAAATCCTTCGCTATGGCTAGCTCTTCTGAGATCAAAGAGGAGTGAAATCAGTTTTTCACGAATGTTGTTCTTTTCCTTCATGGCTGCTGTTGACGGTGCTCATGGAATGACGCATGAAAAAACAGGCTGACTAACCTGACCCCAAAGAACTAGCCTCTCCAGAATAAGGTGTTTTGAACTGCAGCATCACCTTTTTTGAAGACAGGAGAAGAAAGAGTTTCTTGTAGCATGTTGCTGGCCTATCTTAGTAACAACCTAAACTAGCTTCTGCTTGGCTGTCCTTATCAGCAAGGGAGGAATGGAGGCCAGAGTCTCTCTGTTGCCAAAGCACTACCTGCAGAGGTTACGGCATACCTGGCAATTCACAAAGAGAAAGGAAAACAATTCCTCTACCCCTCTACTTGGGCAACATGGAGTACTAGAGCACACTTGCACAAAGACTGCATACCAGTCTAAGAGTTTCACCCAGAAAATGTGACTTTTTCCTGATGAAGAGTGTTTTTCTTCCAAGTACTTTATCTCAGCGTTGTGAACACATTCTGTTACAAATTATGCACAATCTTTTGTGATGTTAACATCCATCTTTAGAAACACACTTTTCAGAACACAAACTATTTGCCATAGCCAAATTCTTGTATCTGTCTTTCCCATTAAAATTGTCAACCAAGCATTTCATGCTATGTTGTGAAATAAAGCAAGAATACTACAAGTACTTTAGTAAACACTCTGTGTTGAGCAATACGTTTTTAAGTATTATGGCAAATATTTTAAAATAAAAATCATAACTGCTGCATTCTGTTCTCTAGGAGAGGCCATATCTGCAAATAAGTTCTCAGCTACAGAAATGAAAAATCTTTATAAATGTCAATAGTCAACTATATGTTTGTTACAACCAGATTTAGGATCAATTCTGCAGTCAAACAGTGTATAAAGCTGTTAGAGCTAGTTGGACAATAATTTTTATTTAATGGCAAGTCTCCCCACACTAAGAGCAAGACCAATAGGCAAATAAAGAACTCTAAAATGAGAAGGACCATAGTAGAAAAGGAAAGATTACAGAAAAAGGGAAGAAATCAACTCCCAGAGAAGAGAGGTCTCTATTTGCATGTTAATTCTAAGGGTTCAATAAAGAATTCTGGTTTAATCCAGAATCCTTATTTCTCTTAATAACAAAACAAACGAACAACCAAAAAAAAATCTTGAAGTTGGATAAAGATGAAACAAGAAGAAAAGAAGAGAAGACTCCTTTAAATAACTCCTGGCCTGTTGAGAGCTAAACTTGCAGGCTAGCCCTGCAGGCTAGCTGAATCAACTGAGCCACTGAGAATGATTTTTCTTCTTAAGTTATAACTACATTTCACTTCTGTAAATCAAGAATTTAACCCTTCTTGCTTTTTGCCAGAAGAAAGTTGTTGACAGCTTAAGCTAATAGTTAGAGTGGCTTTAAGGGAGTCCAAAGGGCACAAATTCAATTTTTAAAAGAGAAGAACTGCTGTTACAGAAAAACATTGTGCAGAAGAGGGGACGACTCCAGTTGAAGACTGCCATAGGTAGCCTGTTACTGAACGTTAAATACTTTTTCTTGTCATCATACATTTGGAGGTTACTGGACACATCTTCAAAACTATGGAAAAGGGAACTTATCCAAATGGAAATAATGAATCACTTCATTTCTTCAAAAGCATCAGAGATCAGTTTTGATATAATTTTCTTATAAACTTCATAGAGAATCAAACATCTTCTGATCGTACATTTATTTTATAGATGAAATTTGAGCTGTAAGTCTAAATAGATAAACCATAAGCAATCTTCAGAGTATCTCTGAATTTTGCACTACAGAGGTTTCAATTTACATGCCATTTCTCTGTTGTAAAGAAAACAAGATATCCCTGTTCTGATTTTATTTATGTTGTCTTTCAGAAAATAAGTACTATCGTTTTTCCATCCAACATCAAGCCCCACCATTTTTACACGCATTAAGAAGTCAAAAGCAGCAGTTGTCTGCATGGAATAAGTATTCCAACATTGTCAGTATAGGGCCAGAAGATGTTGAGTTGCATGGTGACTAAAGAGACCAAAGAAATGAAGCAACTAGCCCCCCAGGAGCAGTTGCTTTGCCAGGCAAGAAGGTGTAGGAAGGACATGATCAAGATTTACAAAATCATACAGGCAGTAGATGAGGTGCATGTGGAACTGTTACCAAACCTCACAAACTCCAAATGGGGGGGTGGGGGCACAGTGAAACTGGCAGATTGGTTTAAAACACACGTAAGAAAGTCATTTTTGGTTGTTTTTTTTTTTGTACAGGGGGGTAGTGAATATCTGAACATGCAGATGGTCATGCCAATATCAGCCAGTTCAAAGAGGCACAAGGCAAATCTATGTACCACAGGTCCATTAAGGAGATACTGGTGAAAGAGTCAGTAATGAATCTTCTAATATCCTCAATACAGTTACTAGGGATGTTGGGATACTACAAGGAGCATGGACTGCAGGTAGTAAGCAGGCTTGCACTCACTTGCCCTAAAACACAAGTCCTACCATCTCCAGAAACAGAGTGCAGGTCCAGATGGGTCATCTGTATAACACAGCAAGCCTTTCTCATCTGGCCTTTGTAAGCTTGGCTCAACGAGGTTTATTCTAACTTTTTATACACTCTAAACTGCCATATAAGAACCAGTAATAAAAACTCAGTCTGCTCCCAGATATCTTTTCTTCAAAGTGTGGAATTGCCAAAAATCACTCTGCTGCATGACCTAAAACAGTGACACATTTTCTAAGAATCAAAAAAATTAACTAGCCTATAATTCTGCTGTTCTATGGCTTTGCAACAGAGGAAATCTGTGACTTATACCATAGCACTGGAAAAAGAAATGACAATATGGCTGCCTACAATTGAAGCTCAACATTTTACTTTTTACCTAAGGTAAAAGTAAAATAAAAATCCTGACATTTAAAATATTCACCTTTTATAATTATGAGAGGTATTGGCCAACAAAATTACTGGTTTAATATCACAAATCACATGCAGAAGTTATACATACAGTATTCATAAACAGTGGAAGATTATCATTCCAGACCCACTGATAAAATTTACAACTGTATTTCATTTTTCTATATACACAAATACGATGTAGCAGGACTAATGCCTATCTATCTGCTTGCCTTACTTTTTGCTCTCTTTCACCTAATAGAATCTGCACCAGCCAGCAGACTGCTGACAACCAGGTAGCACATCTCGGATGAAAAGCAGAAATCAGCTGCCAGGCAATGGCTCATTAAATCACACTTCAGAGGAAAGTCAAATTAAAAGAAATATAATTTGCAAAATAAATTAAAAACCACTTCAAGACATACTGCAAAAATACACAGAAGCCATTTAAAATTACATGTAACCCATTCCTTTTGTCAGTCTCAGTAGTGTTAGTCTATATCGAGAAGACACTTTCATGAATATTCATGTCAATATATGCAACATGTATTGCAATTTATGAGTCTGACTGAACTCTATGAGTAGCATGACTTATTTCTTACGTATGCTCTTATCTCAGTGCTAATTAAAAACCTAATCTAAACCAATTTAATATCAAGCCAAAAATATGTATTTCAATATAGTGAGCGAAATACACATTCAAACAGTTCTATAACCAATAATTTCCTAGCACGCTTTACAATGATTTTTTTTCTGCTACATACCCAATTGCAAAAGCTTTTTTTCTTGTAAGAGAGTAACAGTAGGTTTATTTATTAATATAGTATTTGTTCAGTTTTATAAGATGCTCCTGTGTGGATGTAAGTTATAGAAAAACACGGTAATTATGCTCCAGCTTATATCATCATACTAGTCCTCCCCAGGTAGGATGCTTTGAAGTATTTTCCCCTTTTGAGAGCTTTATTCTTTTACATTTGCTCTCCTAATCTGAAATATTATTTTTATGGTGACTGTGTTTGCACACAATCCAGACACTAGCCAGACATTTCTCTGTATTGTCTCAAAACAGATACAGCTCTGACTATTGCAGGTCCCTGCATTTTAATCAAATAGATAGGTTTAAGCGTTGACTTAATAAGCAGAAGAGCTTTATTCTCCCAGCCCCATTTAAGCCTCTGAAACTATCTTGGGTCTTTCCATGACACATTTCATATTAACTGCTTAGGCCCGTTTCCTGATAAGCCTACCTTCCCTGTGGGAACAAAATCCAGATCAGAACTGCATGCACTCCTATTTATGTGCCTGAATTCTTGCCCCTCAGCAGTCAGGACAGGCCTGTTTGCATGCCAGATCTACACGGGCTGCTGTTAATGTTGGTGTGCTCCAGACCTCGGGTCCTAGAGTAGGTGACTACACAGGTGATAATAAATCACCACAGGGATGACTTAGATCGTTAGGCCGCGAAGGCCGAACATCTCCATTTGGCGATAGCACAACATGGACTTTCACATCCATTCAAGATGACACAAATGAATCTACCTGAAAGGAGGTTGCAATGAGGCAGATCTTGATCTCTTTTCCAATGTAAGAAGTGATAGGATGAGAGGAAACAGGCTCAAGTTGCAGTGAGGGAGGCTTAGTTTGAATATTAGGAAAAATTACTTCACCAGAAAGCTTGTCAGGCACTGGAAAGGGCTGCGCATCCCTGAAGGTGTTTAAAAGACATGTAGATGTGCTGCTTAGGGACATGGTTGTGGATGCCCCATTGTTGTGGATGCCCCATCCCTGGATGTCTTCAAGGCCAGGCTGGATGTGGCTTTGAGCAACCTGGTCTAGTGCAAGGTGTCCCTGCCCATGGCAGGGGGGTTGGAACTAGATGATCTTTAAAGGTCCCTTCCAGCCCTAACCATTCTATGATTCTATGATTCTATGGTTTAGAGGTGGACATGGCAGTGTTAGGGTTACAGTTGGACTCGATGCTGTTAAAGGTCTTTTCCAACTTAAATGATTCTATGATTCTAAATGCTGGGCACAAGACAACAGCCCCAGCCCTCGATCATGCTGTGTTTGCATAGGAGCGATAAACGAATGGATGTAGCCTTCTGTGGGCTCCACACTCTTCCAGGCTCCTCATATAGACATATCCCAGACATTACAGCCTAGCTGAAGGGTTTTGAGTACATACCTGCATCAACAGGAAAAACAAGTATATTTAAATCCAAAGCAAAGCAAACATATTTAGTTGACTGTTTCAGCTTTGCTCTTTTTTAAAATTATTTTTAATATATGTAACAAAAAGAACACAGAAAGCAGTGATAAAAGCATATGGCAGTTTATTAACAGATTAGTGGAGAGAGTCCTACTGTGTAGGACCTTTTTCAGCTGACCCAGAAAAAGATTTTTGAACCAAACTTCTAATTTCCAGTGTGGATTTAACTGTAAAAACAACTTTAAAAATTCATTTGGATTTCAGTAGTTTTGATTTAAAAGTGGTATTAAAGGGAAAAAAGAAGTCTTTCCATTTTTACTTTTCAGTTTGAAAGCTCAGTATTTAATTTATAAAACATTTAAATGTTATTTAAAAATTTTAAGCAAAAATATCCAATGTTAACATTTAATTCAATCAAGACTTTTTTTGGTCTAGCCTGTGGATGGTACAGAAAAAATAAAGAAGAACCCTCTACTTGGATGATACACAAAGTGATTTATATCCACGGTATTCAGTACTCTAACTCTCACGTTCAGCTTTTCTGTTTATTAAAATCTGAGAATATGCCCTTAAGATTATATTTCAACTCTTCATCTGATTAACTGCTCCACTGGAATTTGATTTAAATTAGATAGGAAAACCTCTCTTCTGGGGATCCTAATGGAAGCAGACAATCCCTATCTAAACATAAACCAGTGCCTAGCAAAAAGGCTTGTGTTAGTTTAACACCTTACTCCAAATCATAACAAATGTTCAAGATTTAAAAAAAAAAATATCAGTTCTAAAGATATGATTTTAAGCAGCTCCTGGCTTTCCACTTAAAGCCGCTGCATGTCTCATCCCAGGTATAGACGTGGCATTCATTATTATTTGTCTTGCTGTGGTGCTGCCTGCAGACCCACATTTCGTGCCCCACTCCTCCAGCAGTGATGTGGACAAGGGACCCGAGTGCTCTGTGCCCGCTGAAAACTCAGGTTCCCTGCGCATCTCCAGGAGGCCTTGGCTTTTCCCTTTTCCTCCTCTCTCCCAGATTCCCTATAACTCCTCCAGACACTGCCCTGCGTTTTTGGAAATCCCCTGCAATTCCCACATGATGACTTCCCTACTGGGTTCTGTTGCCTCACTTTCAAAACACCACCGTCCCCTCTTGACATTCACTCCATGCCGTGGGCTCTATAGACTTCCTCTTTCTTTTAGTCACTGCTTACTCGCACCCTGCTCACTTCTTCTCTCATTGCCAGGACCTCTTGTCCCCCTCTTTGTAACTGTTCTCTATTTTGTTCACATCAGAACTCCATGTGCTTCCATTACATATTTGGTCCAATGCCAAAGGTGCCATTTTCTCCCACACCTGCCCTCTCACTGATGCCACCAGTTTGTTTCCTCCCTGAAGGAGGACTCTGTGGGCACAGGACAGCACACTTACCTTTCTGGGACAGATCTCCCATTTCCTATTTCATACCTTAACTTTCCACTCAGGCAATACCAACAAAACCCTTTGTGTTGCCAACATTTCATCATGGCATCAACACTCTCTGGGCCACAGAGGACAGGCGGGATGGGAGGGAGGAGGGGCGATCAGGCACAGCACGTCATCCCGGTTCTGTTTTCGGATCCCTGCCACAGGTGACAGGGTCATCCGTCGTGCTGCCGTGTGACATGCACACCAACAGCCAACAGGCACTGGACCAACTGCGCCGTAGGCCCTCAGACCTTGACCACAGACCAGAACGTGGCAGCTGATACCTTGTGCAGATATTCTCAACTTGTAGGGGAACTAACGCAAAGATCGCAATTGAATGAAAATAAGGTGTTTTCCTTTAGTGACAGTGACCTGCAGCAAACCAAATTTTCAATGTGACCTTTTTCCTCGTTATCAGGAACCACTACATCCTGACTGAAAAACCCAACTTTCAGGCTCAGTCCTGAGGTGTTTATTATCCAGGGAAGATGCAATTATTAACAATTTAACAGGAAACTCAAGTTGTAATTATACAGAGAGGTCTAGTAATTACATCTTTGGAGACATAATTGGTCTAAAAATAATGGTAGTATTTTAGCTGGAAGAAATGCTAAATTGTAACAGACAAATTAGTTGTGGTCTTGCAGATGATTAGTTGTGAGAGAAGGAGTAAATGTGAGTATGCCATTTCACGCAATGTACCCATAAAGGCACTGTAACACTGACTGAATTATACAGCAGAATTAAGCGATAATTGATCAGGGAAATAGTCTAAAAACTCAGTATGCTGTGGGGGAAAGAGGGACATCTAGTACAAGATGAAATCATTACTTTTGGTTGATTTTATGTTAATTCACTTAATTTTTACTATACTGAGGATTTCGGTTCTGTTCATGCATGCATCGTCTGTTTGGTAAAAAAGAAATCAAAGAAAAGAAGTGCCACAACTGAGACAAGAAACCATTATTAGGAAGCTGTTAAAACCAACAATTCTCATTTCTGGTACCCAGGCCAAAATGCTTCAGAACCTTTTAGGGAAAAAAACCTTTTTTTCATATCTAATCAATCAAAATAAGTTTGATCTCACTTGTGTGTATACTTTCAGCCATGTGCACATACACAGAAATTGTGCAGCTAAACACCAGTGCGGTTTCACACTGTGCAACACCTCCAGCCAAGTGTTTAGACTCTGGAATTACAGATAGAAAGTGTTGGACTGTGGTATTTGAACTCATTTCACCTGAGAGGACCTGAAAACTATACTCTGCAAAAATACAACTCAGCTGTTCATCCCAAAACCAGACAAAAATAAACGCACAAGGAAAAAACTTTGATCCGCATCTGTTTATTCCAGTTATTTTAAAAAATGCTTCTTAACTACTTTGAAATTAATTAGCTATATGTGTGGTATCACAGGCCAGCCACAGAAATCTTGTGTCTGTTTATTAAAAATTAATATGTAGCACTGTATTACTTCCTTTCCCCTTGCTTTATATCAGTTTTCTTCTCTTACTAATTAACCCAAAATAATACTTAGCATATACTTTATGCTAACACACAGATTTCATTGAATAACCTACCTACCTTACAGGCTCATTTTCAGTTAACATCCTTAATCACGGTGTTTATTTTGATGTGGCAAATGACAACTTCAATCAATTTATTTTATTAAAGTGCCAAAAGGAAAACAATACTCATTGCCATGATACTGTTTTTAATCGGTGCTATAATCCCCTGATTTCCTAAGTCACAGGCTTCTGTACCATTACATGGTGTTCTTGAACATTTGTGGCAACGTGATACCAGGTATTTGTTATACAGTATTGTTTATACTACCGTAGCACTTTGGAGCAGTAGTCACGTATCAGGAATAGACTGTTCCTCTCCAGTCATTCTTACGCTAAACTAAACATACCTTGCTAGTATTATCTTTCTTCATAAGGTAACAAAAAATTCAACAATATTTTTCCTAGAATTCTAATAATTTTTTGTCACCCTATATGTGGAACTTGGGTGCTATATCCAAGCCAGAGACTGCTTTAGTTTCATTATGATACCACATTGTTTTAACGAAACTTGATTCAGTTGAGAAATAACTATATCACTACAGGAGACAGTTCTGACTGAGTTGTTTTTAAAAATAGATTCCTGCTACTGCATTTTATTCTGCCACTTAGACAGTGGCTTTTTAGTGCTCAAATTCAGAAACAAAAATCCCTTTCATTCAACGAGTGATGTGGAATGGTATATCTTACCATACTTAATACCACCTCATTGCTTTTGTAAAGCACTACCCTGCCTAAATCTGTTAACATTTGCCCAATTAGAAATGCCTAGTGGAGAAAAAACACCTAGAGTTTACTTGGAAAGATAAGGTTCACTTTACAGGGGAAAGGAGATTTCTTATAAAGTTATCTATATTCTATTGAAAAGGATTGCTAATAGCATTAGACTGATAAACTTTTAAGAGTTCTTTGTCTCACTCCCCTCAACTGGTATAATTGCTTTCAAATTGATTCCACCATTGCACACTTCCTGTCTGTAGTTATTCTGCACTTTATCTTCAGAAAAAATCTACTATAGTGTTCATGAATAAAAGAATAATCTTTCCAGATTAGTACTAGTAATTCGTGAAAGAATGAATGGTGGAAGACTGGATGCATCTGGTAAACCTAGAACGATCATTACACTAGAATGAATCCTATGATTTTAGCCAAATAACTATAAAGAGTAACACAGATACACTCTTGAGAAGGTGGCCTCACTGAAACAAACATTTTCTGACTAAACTGTCTTAAGAGGGAATATTCTTTTTTTTCCCCTCAACAAAAAGCAAATATTTGATAAGAAAAACTGAGTCTTCTATAAAGAAAAGTACATGAGATGCCAAAAGAACTTTCTCCCTTTTAATTACCAAGATTTTTCCTTCTTTCTTACTCAGGTACCCAGAAAATAGATAGTTTAAATAATACTAAATAATTATAAAATAAACAATATTTACACCCTTTTTTTGAGCTGCTTTCAATTGTCCGCTCTGCACACAGAAAACTGATTTTTACCCAAGAAAGAAAGGAATAAATTCTTCAGTTTTCATTCTGAGTTCATTTATGCTAGAAATTTTAAGGAAGAGACAATTTTCCTCAATCTGTGAGGCATGGTTCCCTTTCTCTATGATAGGGAGATTTTGTCCTGTCCTTAGAAGTACCCCCACCATCAAAAATGAGAATGCTATAGTTCTTACATCGAAAGGATGTAAAAAACCCATAATCTCAGTCCAGGCATAACTTAGAAAAGTTGATTAACTAACTGCATTAGTTAAGAAGAAAACTGCAGACAAAATAAGCACAAATGAAATTAACTGGGATGGTTTGTTTGGTCTTTTAGTGTTACTATTATGTCTAAGGGTCACAGTACCTAGAAGGTTGCAGCAAGAGATGCTGTACAAACACGTCAAAGGAGATAAGCCCTTTAACCGGAACAGAGGTTATAACAAGTGAAAAAGAACAAAAAGTAAAGGAGCAATAAAGCCATGGAGTACACTGGCAGATGGCAAGGGAAGTGAATTGGCTCTGCCCACCCTTGCATGGAGAAGATTTGCAATAAATAATTAACTACATGTGATAGCACTCCAGCCCAGAAAAACAGCCTAGCTGTGTCAGCCAGCGACCTTCGCAGGACCGGCTACTTCAAGCACAGAACGGAAATAGCACGATTAGGTTGCCCCCACACCTGATCCAGATAGCACAGCAACTTCTCCACCACACTTCTGTTTCACACCTCTCCTGCAAAGAAGTGGTGTGATTTCTGCAAGACTATACAAGAGACAGGGCCATAGGTAGAAAAAGAATGCAGCTCTGCAGGATAGCTCCAAAAATCATTGCTAGTTAGCTCTGGAAATTTAGTCAGTCACATTCAGGCGCAGACCACATTTTTGGGGAAGTACCGAAGAAAACTTAGGATTACCTTTCTTCATTGTGATCCTCCTCATCTGTTGTGCTGACACGTAAGCTCTCCAAGTGTCATTTTGGAAATGGTCTCAGCTGCTTCCCAGTGGTTTAAGATGTACACGGAAACATCACTTAAGAGCAAGAGGGATTTCTTTTTGTGCTTTAACAAGACCGACAAAGCTGTTCAGCAGCTTGACAAAGCAAAAGGAACTTTCACAACAAGGTATGTTTTGGCCTGTATTACTGAAAACAACTTGGAGGGATGATAATCATCTAACAGAGAGACAAGTTTCATACCATCAAAGCAAGGAAATTATCCAACAAAATTCCAGTTAACAGAAATCATGCCTGCTTTGGCCTACATTTTTTTACCTATCTCTAGGCAATACTTGCTCTTAATACAGATTACTTTACAAATTTACTGGAACAACTGAACACACAATCTAAAATAAGAAAAGTTATCATAACTCTACGTCTTCTCATAAACTCCCCTATACAAAAACCCTAAGGTGCTTTTTTACATTAATTAAGCTTCAGTTCTGCTGTGTGTTCCATTAAGTATGACACCAGTTCTTCAATTTATTTAATTTATAGAATTTCCAGAGTCATGTAAATACAACACTGAGGATCAAGTTCCATCACAAAGAGTATAAAATTCAGGCTCTGATCCTGCAAGATGACCTGCTGCGTGCAAACCCTGTTGCTCTTAAGGTACTTGTCACTGGATGAAAAAGGAGCATTTCTTCCTTCATTTTTCTAAGATCAGCAATGCTTTTGTTTAAAACTGTTTGCTCATTCACACTGAGCTCACAAATAGTTTGGAAAACAGCTAAAGACAATTACCACTTTGGCTCAGATCTTTCTAATAGTTTTTTCTTGTCTTTAACTTCTCAGAAACATGTCCTTTATTTTATAAACCTCAACCACCATGCCTAGCAGCAAGAGAAAGCATACCTCTGGTGAGTGGGTTTGGGCTCGTCTGTATGGTTCCAAAACACAAGAAGGACTCGGGACTCCAACTCTGCTCTTAAAGAAGCAAAGTTTTTCAGCTTGTCAGTTACAGTTTTCAGACATGAATGCCCAAAATCCCCTAATTTGCACCCATGCTTTGTATTTGAACCTGCTGGCTTCAGTAGGAGCAGCAGGTACCCTTACTAAAAGTTCATTCATCCTCAGGAGTAATGTTTAAATTCATGTACATTTAAAATGCTGGTGCTTAGTTTCAAAGAACTTTTGTTTTTCATAGGATATGGGTAAAATGACTGAAAGCAAAGTAATTATTTCCCTAATTTTTAAAGAATCTGTTACAACATTTAATTTTCACATAAGTAGAACAAATTGCAATATCCTCTGAAACCAAGTAGGTTGGTTGCTAAGGCTGAACTGAAAATAGTAGGCTGTTTCAAGCTCCCTCCAAATTTATTTTTGTTAAATAACAACAACAAAAAAAAATCTGGTTTGGTAGTAAAGTCATATCAAATAGCACATTTCTACCAGTTTCACAGTAAAAAATATTTTGTTGGGTTTTTTTTTGTGAAAAATTGCCCTCAGTGCGCATGATTTTTATGGAAAGGATCAGGAATAGAAGTACTACTTTTAAGCAGAAGATTCTTGCAAACGTGCCTTAAAATTAATAGTATCCAGAAGTCAAACAAAAGAAAGAAATTAAAAGCAAAGTCATTGCACTAATTGTAGTCGTCTCAGGTTTCTTTGTGATGAGTAGGTGAAATACTGTATTCTTTCCATAGCTGCTAGTGTATAAATCTATGAAATGGCTATGTTGTATTCTCATTTTCGTAAATGTTGTTCTGTTTTGCTTTGGATTCCTCTGAAGTTATAATTATAATAACAAGCAAGATGACAGAGCTTAACTTATTCCAGCTAATTTTATTCTGCTTAAAGCATTTCTGTTGTCAGCAGGAGTAAAATTTACTGCCACAGAAAAGTATGGAAAAGTCAAACATGCTCTTCTAAAATTCAACACAACTTGCATTTAAATGAAGCCACACCTCTGAAGGCCTCTCTCTTTCTATTTGTTGAAGTAGGGGTCAAACACCCATCACGCATTGGTGCGAAAATCAGGGTGGGAATGGAGTGGTGCTGGGAAGGAGGGAAGGAGCACTGACTTGATGAAGAGAAATTCTTATATTCATCATTCAAAAATAATGCTAGTTACCCTAGCAACTGCCACATCACATGGGACTCAATTTGCCTCCAGGCTCCACAGTACATTAGAGAAACTTCCTGGCTTTTTATCTTGAGAAAGAGTTTACATTCACACAGCACAGGCACACATACACACCAGAAGACTAATACCCATTCATGGGGCACATTTATATTTCTAAGTAATGCTTCACGTCCTTTCTAATTTTACTACTTTACTGGTTGATTGCATAATTCGTTAACTCTGAATTTGAGGTGAAGTTAGCACTGTACTGATGCAGAGAAAAATACCATTAATTGAGATCATTAGGGTAATTGGAAAGCAAGAATTCTAAATAAATTATAGGAATAATATATACCGGGCTATTCCAAGGCACAAGTATGTGAATGTGCCACTTGGTCCAAAATAATTTATCCTTAATTCCGTTTTCTCTGGATAGTTCACTTTACTGTGAGTAATGAAGATTTTATGGTATAAAATCAGTAACTGTCTTTGCACTAACTTTTAAAAACCACTCTTTTTTATTTAGAATTTTGATGTTATTAAACTTACTGTATAGGATTCTTCACTTATACAGCAACAGATAAGACTATACTCACATAACTTTATGTCTGTCTCCCCCACTCCTGCCCAATAAAGGAAGTTTTTAAAGATACTTAACCACATTAAGCAAGACAATATTGAAAAACCTGGTTTTACTGGTCTCCTTTCATCCATTTTTGCATTTGTCACTTTCCATTTGGTACAAATGTATTGAAAGTACTTTGACATCGTTAGCTTACATAAGGTCATGTTCCATAGATCCATTCAACAACTGTTTAGAGCATATATACTGCTGATAGGAGAGCATCAGTGTCTCTCTTCATCTAGATATAACCTAATTGCAAAAGCTAATGAAACCAAAAGCACAGCAATTAAAAAACTTGTAAAATTAATTTGCAGTTGGCACTAGACTTGAAACATTTATAAAATCTGCTAAAAATTTAATGTGGTACATTGTAGGTCCAGAATCTACACTGAAGTTAAAGAAAATGGTGACGATGTTGAAATTCTCTATAATAAACTCACAAAACAATGAATAATTAATCTGAATATAGATATGAATAAATACAAAATATATCTCAATTTCAACTGACTTTTTACTCAGTGCAATCATATGCTTCAGTATTAATGCATTTTCTTCCTCTGTGTGTTAAGGATAGCACAATTAATATATTCCATGCTATGGGAGAAAATCTAGAGTAGATTATATTTATTCGCAGTCCAACACTAAGCAAAATCCACTAGCATCTTTGCTAAATGCATAACAAGCTTTTCAGACCTTGTCTCATAAACTGTCTCAAAATTGTCTATTTGACAATTAAATATCAAAGCAAAAATAGCACTAAACCAGAAGAAAGACCACCTGGCAAAGTAAGTTGCTGTATTCAATCATGATCTCCTACTCTAAAAATAGGTGCCTTTGCACACGCACAAGCCGCCCACGAAAGCCCTCCCTTAACACATTTGTTTCATTTTTCACATATAAAGACACAGATAGTTCTAGCGTTTCGGCTCTGGAGCAAGCTATCCGAGCAGTGGAGTCACAGCGGTGCGGGGGGTGTATCGGCCAGGAAAGCAGATCCCTGCTGCCGCGGTGCTGCTGGCCGATGCTCCAAGAGGCACTTGGATGACACGATGAGACACCCGCAGAGGAAGCCCCACAGCATTACACGGCACAATAGAACAATTTTTGACACCAGGCCAGCTGGATTTCATCCCTCTTTTCCCCCCCGTAGTCCCACACAGCAAGGATTATGTAATAAACCCACGATGTACTAAAGACAAGATTTTTTAAGGACATCAAAGCTGAGTCAAATGATAAACGCGGCGTCAGGAGTGCAGCTTGGCCATGCAGCAGCCAGATGTATTGTCTGACCATGTTCTTCAGAACCTGGGGTTCCTGACAACGGTGACATGGACAGCTGGCCTGACCTGACAGCTTGCTGCTGCTGAAAGCCCCCGTTTCCCCTTCCCAGCTCCCAGTAACCATTGCCTTTTTGCACTAAATCTGGCCGCCGCTCGACTCATGTTAACTGATTTAAGCCACCAAAACAGCAGACAATGTGCTATTTTTATCCCTGGTTCTCTTTTATGCCATTCTAGCAAGATAAAGCAGCTCACGGGTGATTGAGCAGGGTGACAGCTAACACAAGGTGAGTAGTGGGAACATAATAGAAGGAGTAGTGAGGTAAAATTTTAATTCATGAGACATACTAGCCCAAAATAAATAGCAAAACCCTCAGTTTTCATGGGTTTTGTAGCATAGAACACCACAACAAAACTTTTTGAATTGTTACAGTCAGAAAATTTGGTGCTGTCTTTTATTTACAGGTCAGTGTTGGGACCTCTACTGTTTAACATCTTTGTTGGTGACATGGATGACGGCATTGAGTGCACCCTCAGCAAGTTTGCCGACGACACCAAGCTGTGTGGTGCAGTCAACACGCTGGAGGGAAGGGATGCCATCCAGAGGGACCTTGACAGGCTGGAGAGGTGGGCCACTGCCAACCTCATGGAGTTCAACAGGGCCAAGTGCAAGGTCCTGCACCTGGGTTGGGGCAATCCCAAATACAAGTGCAGGCTGGGTGGAGAGTGGATAGAGAGCAGCCCTGAGGACCTACTTTCAACAGGGCTTCTTGAATCAAGATGTTTCATGTAATGCTGTAATACCAATTGTTAAATGCTCTCTCTCATGCATCTTCATCCATTACCAGAGTTCAAGGTGGTAAGTGCAAATCAAACCTCACGATGTTGAAAATAATTTGAGTTGTTAAGGCCGACATGAGACAAAAGGTACAGATTAGGTAGAGGAGTTTTATTGGTCAATTTCCATCATAACCTCCAAATCAGACTGCACCCAACATTAATGATTACCTCTTTGTCATAAATTGTGACCATATTATTACAAACATCCAGGTCCCTCAGGTGAATGCCACCCTGTCCGGGTGGCTTACTTGTATTGCATTTCCATGTGGTTCAACACTTGCAGGAGTTTCCTTTAAACGAGGATGGCTCCTCTGTTCCCTCTGTTCCCAAGAGGATGCGGGAGATGGCTTAGTCAAGCAGCAGCCAGATGCCAGTGTGCAATACACTTACCCTTCAAGCATGCTGGCGGCAGACGGGTATTTCCGCACCACCTAGTTGTACTCTAACAGCTGCTGCTTGGTCTGCAGGCTTCTTAAGTACATTCCTCATCAAGAGGCAGCGGGCCACCAGAAGACAACAGAGCCTGGCACCGCCTCGGCTGATGGGCAGCCACCCGGGTGCATCTGCTCTGAGCACGGTAGCTTGTGCACGGCTGGAACGTGTGTTTTCAGAAGGGATCCTACCCACGGCTGAAAATAGGACAACTCCCTCAGCAATCTGGTTTTGCAACCAATTGATTGTTTCAGTGATTTCAGGGGAAGAAAAAACCAAAAAATTTTCAATCATATTTCCTTGGGCTGAGCTTTCATGCAGTTTTTAATATAATTTCTAAATTGAAATAAATACCTTCTGTTTTCAATTATTTATCAAAAAAATCAAACAAATCAAATAAGAATGATTTGTTTTGATAACCTGGTTTTTGTCCCTTGTGGTACAAAGAATTTGTTGTGTGCCTAAGACTTGCCCCAATGTCTTCAGCAGTAAAAACTGACACAAGGAATGAACTGAGTTCCTGTCACAGTCTCAAGCGAGTGCCCTCTTGACAAATTTTCCCCATGTGGTCTCACTGGTTCCCTAGATGATTTTCTGCTTTCTATGCATTTAGAGAACTTTTCACTATCACCTTTAGTTTCCTTAACAAAGTATTTTTTCACTTTGTTTCCAAATGACCAATTCATCATATATTGGCTGCCTTGTCTTCTGTAATTAAGCAGGATTTTAATTCACTAACATCAAACTTTTCCTTACAGTAGCTACCCAAAGTCTTCTAATGAGTCAGTCATGGTTTTACTGGCTCGCTTTGTAGGCTTCTTGCTTTTTGGATTGCCTCATATTTATACATTAAAAGATATGCTGTATTTATGTGGATAAACTCTGCACGTGTGATTTATCTAACCTCCTCTCTCCTGCCACACTTACAAACTTAACTGTATTATGATTGTCACTACAGAGGTATCCCAGGAATACATCTTGAGGCTCATCTTCAGTGTCACCTGGGACCAAGCGCAGAAAAACAGTTTAAGTCGTCCAAGAATAGTTCTTCAAGAAAGCAGTTATCTACTAAGTCCAAAAATATTCTCACTATATTTAGCACATATTCTAATACGTATTTTTTTTCTTCAGCTACAGCATTTAGTTACAGTTCATATTAACTAGTGGTGACCACAGAACTAAAGAAGGCAGTCTTTTGGCTTTCCAGCTTGAGGATTACGTTTACATTTGATAGTAGGCATTTAATCTTTTCAGACAGTTTATAGTGTCCTGGTGATGTCATGTTATCTGGATGATTAAGGACAGATTTACCCTTTGAATCTAAGAAAACATTCAGTCTCAATGGGAGCTTTATTTGTAATGATTACTTGCTGTGTTGAAATTGCCACAGTGAACATCATTGCTGACCTTCCCTCTGCAGGAAATCTGTCAATTGATCAGTCAGCATTACTACCATTTCACCCGAGCTCAGGATTAAATATGGACGTCCCACATCAAAGATACAAGGAAACTTCTCATTTGTGCAAGTAGAACACTGAAGATACCTATTATTTTTTTGTTTGCTTTCCTAAGTTGTCTTTCAAAGATACCTTGGGTATGTCCTGTGGTTCCAGTTACAGTCAGAAGTCATTGCCATATCTCTTCTGGTTAATCACATACACAGTTACAAATACACTGTTGAATAAAAATAAAAATCTCTTCCCCCCCACCCCGTTATTTCCCTCGAGACAGGCAAGTCTCAACTGAGAACATTTTTTAAACACAAAAGCCAAGTAAGATTTTTCCTCTTGAAAATTACACACTTGAGACAATCTCTTCATCCCAGAAGTGTCTTGTTTTCTGTCTGAAGTTCTCCCAAATTATGGAATGAAAACTCCACAAAATAGGAGACGGAGAAGCAGACAGATGATTGAAGTTTGACATCAAAATAGAGTGTTATAGCTTCATTATTCTTAAGTCCAGATCCTCTATCATTACAACCAATGGCCATTTTCCCATTGACATGAAGGCTAAATCATACAAGTAGGGAAGATGATAAACAACATTTATATGCATTTAAAAAAAAACAAACCACCAACTATTTTTGAAGCTAGACAGAAAAGTTACCAATGACTGCAATAGCGACTTCAATACTAATAAATATCTTGGATTACTCTGCAGTTGGTGATATAAAGCATGTGTTATATTTCAAGGATATGGAACATTTTTTCTCTTCAAGTTTTTAAAATCTAGAACTAAAAAGACAGAAAAAGAGTCATGTCAACTGCATCACTCATCTTCTAAATTCAGAAGGCAAATAACATTCAATATTGTAAAAACAGAGACAAACATTAGAATAATGGTTTGAACTGAATATTCAGCTTTTCTCAGACAGCTTCTAACTTAGCTACATAATCAAGTACAACAGGTTTCACCTTGAAAAAGACAGCGTGAGGAAGTCCGTGGACTTCAGCGAGCTTTTTGTGTGATTTGAAAGTGGCAGTTTAGGTGCCAGTATCACCATTCAAGGGTGTAACTAATCTCAGTGGGTACAAGTGTTTGCCTCACCATCAACACTACTCTCTACAAGACGTGGACTTTGTCTGGAAGCCCAGACTTAAAAAGGAGGATCCAATTAAATTTGTAAAACTGGTTTAAGAAAGAATAAATTCAGGCCTTTGGCTTTAGTGTTTTTCATCCCATTACAACTTTGAACATTCATTCTGCAAAGTTACCTTCCAAGATAAAGCATCCTAAAATTAATACCTCTGAGCAGTCATTACAAATCTCATAATTCACCATGAAAATTCCTCACTTTCATCCTCCTTTCCTTTCACAGCTGGTCATTTAGCCTTTGAAGATGTTTTAAAGGAGTTATTTTTAGTTCACGCTTACAGCTGCTGAAACACCCAGGGACCATCTCAGGCTACCCTGAGATGCAAGCATGTGGCAACTGATGTAGTTGATGATTTAACTCTTTAAGTATGAAATCTTTAAGACGCAGGAGCAGGACATCTCTGTGTGCCAAAACACAAGCCAGCAGGGAAGACCAGCCTGGCTGAGCAGAAAGCTTGACTGGAACTCAGGGGGAAAAAAAAAAAAAAAAAAAAGAAGAGAGTTTATGACCTTTGGAAGATGGGACAAGCTACTCAGGAGGCCTACAAGGATGTCATGAGTTTATGCAGGGAGAAAATTAGAAGGGCCAAAGCCAACTAGAACTGAATCTGGCTACTGCTGCCAAAAACAATTAAAAATGTTTCTATAAATACATTAACAACAAAAGGAGGGCTAAGGAGAATTTACATCCTTTACTGGGCAGAATGAAGCCCCCATAATCCAAGGGAAATGGTTAGTGGCCTGCTACACCACTAAGACACACTCAAGTCTATAGAGATGGATGGGATCCACACAAGGGTACTGCGGAAGCTGGTGGAAGTTCTCACCAGCCACTTCCCATCATTTACCAGCAGTCCTGGCTAACTGGAGAGGTCCCAGTTGACTGCAGGTTGGCAAATCGGTGCCCATCTACAAGAATGGCCAGAAGGAGGATCTGGGGATTTACAGACCTGTCAAACTGATCTCACTGCTGGAGAACCTTACAGAGCAGATCATCTTGAGTGCCATCATGCAGCACATACAGGACAGCCAAGTGCTCAGGCCTAGTCAGCATGGGTTTGAGAAAGGCAGGTCCTACCTGACTAACCTATCTCCTAGGACAAGGTGACCCACTCAGTGGATGAGGGAAAGTCTGTGGATGCTGTCTACCTAGACTTTAGTAAAGCCTTTGACACTGCTTCCCACAGCATTCTCCTGTAGAATCTGACTGTTGGTGGCTTGGACAGGTGCACCCTTTGCTGGGTAAAATCTGGCTGCATGGCCTGGCCCAAAGAGTTGTGCTGAATTGAGTGAAATCCAGGTGGTGGGCAGTCACAAGTGGTGTTCCCCAGGGCTCAGTACTGGGGCCAGTTCTCTTTAGCAAGGGGATCGAGTGCACCCTCAGTCAGTTTGCAGAGAACACCAAGCTGGTTGGGAGTGTTGATCTGTCTGAGGGTAGGAAGGTTCTATAGAGAGGTCTGGACAGGCTGG
>NW_010234195.1:0-17992 GCF_000690775.1 Eurypyga helias | reverse complement strand
CCTCAAGCAGATCGACACTTCCTCATGTATCATTAAAGTGTGTTAGAGAACTGTCCAACAACCAGGCTCAGGACATTTCTCATAGGTCAAGCGTGAGGTGGCCAGGCATTAAAATGTGCAAGGTTACCTTGGCATAGTGTGTTGTATTTCAGCATAGCAAGCTCAGCCAATTCAATGAAGAAAACATGAAGGCTAAGACATGACTGAACTGTCAATAGGAAGTTGTGGGTTAAAAGTAACAATTAAATTTATAAGCAGTGGGCTATCCTGAGCTGATACTTCACAATGTATAGCAAGTCACTTTGGAATCTAAAGTAATGTCTCAGATTCCCTATGAAGAGGAAACACTCTAAAGCCTTTGAAAAATATTCTAAAGGTTACAAAGGAGACAAGTGTCTTGGTTTTTTGACAGCC
This sequence comes from Eurypyga helias, assembly GCF_000690775.1. Lineage (NCBI taxonomy): Eukaryota > Metazoa > Chordata > Aves > Eurypygiformes > Eurypygidae > Eurypyga > Eurypyga helias. The sequence goes on along the minus strand of NW_010234195.1, from coordinate 17,578 downwards.
AAGAGCGAACAGTTTACATAAAGGCTATTTCATTTAACATTTCATGAGAAATAATTGAGCAGCTTTGGTATATCTAACAAATTCTAAGTTCCAGTATTATTCTGTATTTGACAACTACACAGAAGTGAAAGATTTAGATTACCAATTTCAAGACGCTTAAAACAAAAATCGAGTATTGTACTGATGACAGTACAACAGAGAAATAGGTTATCAATGCTGATATCTCTAGATTTGATATAAAACTATTATACAAAAGAATGTAAGAAAACGCATACAAAATTAGATGAAAGCATTAAAAAAACACATGGGTCTAAAGAGTCTTACTCTGGGAATTAGGGCAACTGAGAACTTAAGAGCAACTTAAGCTTTTATTCCATGAAAACAACATTGATAGTCAATGATTAGCACTGTGAAAAATTTAGGTGTACACACTGAATGTAACACGTGAAAAACACTGAATAGTAACAGAAGGGATTATGGACATTTGGAATTAAAGCTACTCTGCTTAGAACTGCCTACTAATATTGTTTGCAACCGTTTGCAACTGTTCAATGCAGAAAATAAATAAAAAACAATTTTCCTGAGAAGTATTTGACAAGTAGCCTCCTGGAACAGTTATAAAGGTCTTAAAGTCTACGTTATCTTGCAGGCACCTTTACTAAAACAACTTCCAGAAATGGATGCTCCAATACCTCTTAACTTCTGACCTGATTCATAGCTGTATAATCACATATGTGTCTCTTCATGCCAAGTAATTAATTGACCACAGTACAAGTAAAGCAGCTTAAGTTGTTGCTTCCACTGAAGTTGGATCACAACGTCTTTCTACAAAAATGACATGGCCTTAGAAATGAAATACCTCCTACCAATTCTTATTCCTGTAAGTTCATCAACATTTGGTAGACTTCTCTGAAACACTTCCCAGAAAACTACTTATACTTTCAAATACTTGCCATTCCTAAGAGAAATGTCTGGTTTTAATAATGGCCACAGTATTTCCTATAATTTTAAATAGCTAGTTAAACCAAGTACCTCCATATATCCAAGGTAATTGCAAGTATTCCAAAGTTCAAATAAAAGGGAAGAATGACCCAAACCAAATACATTCACAATAGGTCTTTAACTTGTATTATTATCAATTCCTTATCATGGAACATTCACAACTGAGTATGTAGAAAAACGAAACCAGAAAACCAACTGATCTGAACAGTATATATGGCAAAGCTGAAGTATTGGTACATGAAGCATTTACACGTTGTTCTATTTATGCTATTGTTAGTCTTAGAAAGGGATTTCGATTACTTTACCAAAGCAAAAATCCTTGTATGATACTGCCACTAATGATAGAAATTTGTAGAAATGAAAACGTCTAAGTGACTAAATTAACAATGGCTTCATATTTCTAAATGCATTATGCTACCCCCTTACAGCCTTACCACTGAAATGAAATTACTTCTCCCTTTGCAAACAATATTCCCTCACTCACTATTCCTATGTGATAAAAAACCCATAGGAGTGATATTAACAGCAGCTGAAAATATCAATGTAAATTTTTTTGTTTCACAATCCATTTGAGAGGTTATATTTCATACATTAACACAAAAAATGGAAGGAACTAGAGCTGATGGCACTACGGGCCAGCATGTAGAGCTACAAGCATGATACATACAAAATCACCCACATGAACACAGTTGAGGGTAAACAATGTTCCATACAACATGGTGAAGTTAACAGTAACTCTCACATTTTACAAAACTCATTGTCCATTCAGATTTAGCTGACAATTCTGTTTAAAACAATGAAATACAAAAACATGCAGCTATTAACACCAAACAAGGTCTTTTACTTAATTGGAAGAGCTTAGAATGTGAGTTCAGAAAGAGCCATGCAGAGTAAACATGCCAGATAAGGTACTGAAAACATGGCAGTGGAAAACCCCCAAACATTCAGTGCATGACATCAAACCACTCAAAACTAACAGAACACAGGCAAAATAATTAAATTTTTTTAAACTTCCGATAAACTTTGTAAGTTACACAAATCACAGTATGGGCTGACAGTGACACGTAAGAATTACACGTCAAATGCGTTGTCTCAATTAACTCTGCATTTAACTTATATCCTGAAGAACGCATTACTTGTAAATAAATGTTTTGCTTTATCTGCAAAAAAAATATTCACCAGACTTTCAGTTGAAAGGCTTCAAGCTGAAACAGATGTCAATAGTTCTATAGATTTGTAATTAGCATATTTTATCAATACTGTAACATTACTCTTCAAAAAGTAAAAATTAAGTCACACTCAAACATACTATGGTTTTTGCACAAGACAGGCTGTTTTAAGTTCAGAAAAGACTGCTTTGGGACAAAAGGGAAACATCTCATCAGCAGGCATTGATATAACATGCACAAGATTAAGTTCTGTTCTTCTCATCAGAAGAATGCAATATGTTTCTAGTTAGCCTGAATTTCCTTTAGGAGAACATATGAATCAATATTCATGTAAGTGATACTAATTTTTTTATAATTACAGATAACTTGACATAATATATTGATACCCATTTGCTTTCTTGAATTGTATCCAGACTTTCACTGTCTCAGAGCTCGTCTTGCCTTTCGTTTCTGTTGTCGCTATAAGGAGGGCTCAACATAGTACTGAGCAAAGGGCATATTCTTACTCTTCCTCATTCTGTATCTCAGATTCCAAAGACTACTTCATCACACTTGTATTTATCTCACTAATTTTGAATGACTCATCTTCTCAATTACTGAATTGGGATGAAAGGGTTTAATGTCTTAGGATTAAAAGTTAAATGTCATACAGCAAATCAAAGGAAGACTACAGGAAATCTCTTCCTCCCTAGTCTTAACCTACAGTTCAACGCAACCTATGAAACAGTAGTTTAGCAAACCATTTTACTGTATAAATTAGTTTCAACTTTTTGACCTGACTGAAGAGATAAAAAAAAATGAAATCCTCCTACAATGATATACTAATGAACTAAACAAAAGCTAAATGAACCATTAACACAATGATTCTGAAATAAAAATAACCATATCCCAGTTAAGGAAGAAGAGTCCCTTTCCCAAAATCAAATAATACAGCCTCTCACCCTCATTTATGTAGTGACCCAGTTGTCAGAAGCAGAGTTAATTTCCATTCCAATCATAAAAGCGTTCAATCTACCTGTGTACAACATATTCCAAGGCAATTTCATCACCAAATTGTTAGGACAAGTCTGGAACTGGTCAGGTATTGTGTCACTATTGGATGGAGAAAATTAAATACAGTTCTGTAACAGTAATGGGGTGTACTTATATATATGACTAACTCCTCTTCCAAATGATTAAATGGAAATATGACACTACACCTCTGTCCTGACCATAGTCATATGGGAATCTGACAATATGGCTATGAACACTACAAAAAAAAAAAATCAGCCACATGTTCTCAAAAAAGCGCACCTTTGCAAAAACTAGCGGAATAATGTTGTGCCTTGCATAGACTGAACTCTTAGTATGGATTAGAATTTCACCCTTCCAAACACTAGGAGAAGTGCAATTGTAAAATCAGAGACCACCAATATCCTTGATTTTCTTGAAAATTATTGTGCCCAGTCTATCTAGTGCATAAGCAGGCCACAGAATTACCAATTAGCATAAAGAATGAAAATTTATTAATTTAGTGCATTGAAATTTGAAATTTTTTTTTGTTTGCTGCTGGGTTAGTGTTGCGTAGAGTAAGGCACTGGATTAAGAACAGAGCAGAATTTTTCTATTTCCTACCTATGTCATTGGCTACCATCTTGGAAAACTTTCTGCTTTTCGTCCTCACTGTAAATAATATTTTAATAAAAAAGATCAATCTAAGTGTATCAAAGGATGAACTGAAGAAAAAAGACTATAAAAAAGAAAAATACTGTACCCTTTTCTATAAAATGATTCACTTTTTGATCATCATCAGAATTTTTTGGTGAACCAGAACCTATGAGTGAAGACAGAATGAAATGGATACACAAACATATCTTTGACACAAACCCAATATATTAATGCAAGCTTTGACTTTAAGGCAGATACAAAATTGCATTATACTATCAGATACTGGTATTCTCTGTAACTCTACTAGATACTAAAAATTCCTAATTATTTTGGTATGACAGGAATTCTGTCATATTGAGATTAACCACAAAAATTATAAAGCAAGGTACAGTGTTGCACATTGTAGCAGGTTTATTGCTAGAAGTATTTCCCTCATTGAATAAAGTGTTTACACTGAATAACTAGATTGTTGCCCTAATCATGATTCCAGACACAAGGATTAACCTAAATTATGATTCACAGAATTCTGTCATAACAATAAACAAGGAAGTTTGTTCCCACTCCCCTCCCCCACCCAGTGTAGTAAGTCACTCTTGGGCCACAGTTCTTCACTATTCTGCAGACAACTCAGACAATGCTGCCACCTGGGAATTTTCTGAATCCTTAATTATTAAAAACCAGTGGTGGCCATGGGCCACAACTTGTTGCTTACCACTACCTTGAAATTCAAACAGTTGACTAAAGAAATGCCAGATTTCATTGGATTTCGTATCGTGGAAGTATAAAGTAAGAATAGAACACAAATATTAACACTCATGAACAAAAATATTTGACTTTACAATGCTATACAATGTTTAATGGGTCAGATAAATGCTCCCAGGGCCTAAGCTTATTACCATTTAACTTCTACAGAAGTAGAAGATTAAGCTATTAATTCTCTTGCATTTTCACACTATTTCTACTGCTCTGTGTTATTAGAACTACTGTAGGATACTCTAACTTGCATAGGCACATAGTCCCTTTCACAGTACTCCCAACTGTAACACCACCCACTGGAGCAAGTCCAATGGAAGTTAGCTTGCACTTCTCTTCACCTGAGCATGGAAAGGTGGAAGAGGTGGAAGACTGGAATCAGTTGAGCAAATACAGACTTCAGCCCTAACAGTAGCTGGTCTGTTTTACAGAACATATTGTAACACTAACACATTCAACTGCCAGTCCCATCCTCCAATCTTAAAGCTATTCTTAAGCAAACTTCTTATGCTAGTGTATTTTCCTCCTCACTAAAAGAGCCTCTAGACTGGAAAAAGTTAAAATCGGGCCTCTGTCCTGCATCTCAAGCTCACCAATACTGTGCAGCTGATTTCTCCAAGATATCCTCTTACATCTCTATAGATAGAATGTAATTTTCAAAAACATCTTCCCAGTATTGTGCTCTTGACCAGAAGAGATGAAATTTAAGCCAAACCTAAGGAAGCAGAGCTTTCCTCTCTTCACAAACATCACTAATTGATTCCCATATCAAAGAAGTGTCTCCCTCCAAGTACCTTTCTCAAAGGAAACCTGGAGAAGCTTGCCATGAACCTTATCTCATTCACCAAGAGCTGAGAAGAAAGGGCAGAACCAAGGGAAGCAAGGAACCGTCCAGTCTTGCTACTTACAAGGTTCTATTTTACAGGGGAATGAAACAGTGATTTTCCCCCCCTCTATCTTTTGTCCATTCACTATTTTTGCTGCTTTAGACTTACTTCTCTTTAGTGTTGTGTGTGCCTAAAATACTATATACTTTTTTCACAGAACATTGAGTTCTAACCTAACTTCAAAATAGTCTTCTCAGACATTCAACTCAAATTGGAGATCGATTTCTACACCTGCAGGATTAGGAATTTCCCCCTAATTCTATTTTCTTTCATGATATTTGAGTCCTTCTATTCTAAATTGCCTCCTTTTTTGATCCTCTTAAATACCCAAATGGCATTATTTTTTTAACATACTTGAGCTAACACAACTCGTACAAGAACGAGAGAGGAATGGACAAAGGGAGGTAAAGACAGAGGGAGGGAAGCCAAATTGTTAAATTTAGGGGTTTTCCACATAAACCTGGATTTTCATCTGCGGGCTTGTTTTCATTGCACTGTTAGTATAAATGGTGAATTGAGTTTAACTCAAATTAGTGTTTTGTGTTTGAGCGGAACCAATTGGAAGTGGTTTGGCCTGAGTTTTGATTAATGCTGGAGCAAAGGGAAAAAAGGATGGTCATAGTTTAGTCCCAGCGAGCAACCAAGTACCACACCTGTGTTCACAGATGCAGTATCAAAAACTGAAGAAATCCATGATTTGATATCAACATTTCTTAGCAACAACTAAAAACACTAGTATGTCAATATTCTTCTCATGACAACCAAAACACAGCCTCATACTAGCTAGCTACTGTGAAGATGATTAACTCCACCCCAAATAAAACAGGGTTACACAGAGTTGTTCAGTACACACATTTTATAGCAGTTTATCAGAAACTAGACTTTGCCTGGACTTTAAGTGGGTCAAATTCAAATATCTTAGTAAGCATTATCAGCAGCCTCCTCAAGCCTGACAAAGTGATTTATTGCAACTGAAGCACTGCATAGCAAGTTGTGTAGAGACACTAGTGTTGATACTTAAAAATAAGATGCACTTTATAATAAACATCATAAAAATGCTTGCATTAAGAAGGAAGTTGGCAAATTCAGCATGCCAATACCTAGCATTACACAGGTTTGTCATGAAATCACAACAGTTAAGACTTCTTAATTTATGTTTCCAGCCTAATTTTGCTTAATTCTAAACATAAACTAGATTTATAAAGGGCTAGCAAAATGAAAATTACATTGACTGATCTAGATAAGAGCTTTGCACGATTTAAGATTAACATCAGAAGACAGCAGATGTCAAATCAAATACCTAGCATTACACAGGTTTGTCATGAAATCACAACAGTTAAGACTTCTTAATTTATGTTTCCAGCCTAATTTTGCTTAATTCTAAACATAAACTAGATTTATAAAGGGCTAGCAAAATGAAAATTACATTGACTGATCTAGATAAGAGCTTTGCACGATTTAAGATTAACATCAGAAGACAGCAGATGTCAAATCAGAAATTTAACCAGAATTTAACTTTGCTAGAGCTACAAAAAGGATATTTTGTTATGTTTTCAACTGGGCTTTGAAAGGTACAGGCTACAATTGAAAAGGAATCTATTTTTAGATTCCTATATTGACTGCCATTTTGCATTACATTACAAAGAGTGCACATATACTTCAGGCACTTGAGTAAACCTGCAATTTTGTCCTTAACACTAACTTTGAGTACAGCTTTGAATGAAACAAAATTACACGCTACTTTTAATGTTCTCCAAATAATGGTGAAGGGAAACAACAAATTTTTAGCTACTACATGAAATACTCATCTTGAATACTATACACTGACATGCAGTATCAAGTATTTACATGGCTATAGCCTCAACTAGCCAATATTAAACAAAATACTAAATAGTATTACATATTGCTGAAGCTTTCATTAAAGAAATATTCACATACAGTAGTGGCAACTAAAAAAAAAGGGGGGCAAGTTAAGTAGGGAAACTCCTACTTTGTAAGGATGACAGTTTCTGAAGACCTTTAATTGCAAAGAAAAATAGCAATTTACCACTTATGAGGAAGCAGAAGTAAACTAGCTCTTTTTACAGAAATCTTTACCACTTTTGAGAAATCTGAAACACAGTTATATGAACTATTACAGGAATTTGTGCATCTATTATCAATGTTTCAAATTTCCATTGCACAGTACGTTCCCTGAAGCATAAATATTTCAATTACATCTCTCCACTCATCTTTATGACATATTCCTGTTGCATCTCTTAAATCAGCCTTGTTTTAAAAATACAGTTGTGCAACACAGCAAAATTTATGACAGTTCAAACAGTTTTGAGAAAACAATGGGTTTTATATAATTATTTAACTAGTAAGTGTTGACTTACAGAATGCCATCTTTTGGGCAAATTAAGAAGCTGAAGATCAGAGAAGTTATGATTACCTGAAGTAGGTGATTTGCAGCGATCTTCTGGCACCACTGTACCTTCATTAATATCACAAAGACCTGCTGGAACACAAAACCAGAGTATAATAAATACAGCATCTATTTTATCCCTTCTTACACTGCAGTTAGGAACTTAAATTTCTTATTAGCTATAAACCAGTCAGTTGTGACAAAATAAAGTACATAATTTCTATTTTGGATATTACCACAGAGACTAGAGAGTCACTTCTGCCTACTAAAGTTTTCTTTACAAAATACACTTCCTCCTTAAATTTCAGTGAAGAACAATCTGTTCAGCAAGACAGGTGAACCGTTAATTATTTACATGCTATAGATAATATATTAAGTACAAATACCATTCCTGTTTTGAAAAAACCCTAGTTACATTAAAAGTGTAATTGCAAAAGAAGGTCAGATGAAAGAAAACCTCAAAGATGACAACCACATGTGCAGTATCATGTGTGAAACCACAGTACCTTTTTTCAAATTATTTTCCCACTGGTAATGATACACTAGCTGTTGCATTTCCAACTTCATTTTCCAGCAAAACTACTTACTGATGTCCCTTCAGAATTGAGTGTCTAGGGTGCTTACAAAAGTATTCTTTCCTGTACAGAGCAATTCCACTTAATTCTTACATTGTCAAATGTGCTCATTTGAATAACTGCAATATGTTAATATCTAAATCTCATTCCTTCCGTTCCAGTGGAGGAAATGAAGCATAGGAGTCCACAATCAGATGCTGAAGAAGGAATTTACCTCATAAGGATCCTAAATATTGTTCCATAGTGCGAACTAGAAGTACACAAGGAAATTTTGGGGTTTTTCCTTTTCAATAAGAAATTACTGCCAAAACTGCCCATGATTAAGAAAAGTGAATTTTATTGGTATTTTAAGACTAGTAATGTATTTTTAGGGGGTTTTAGGTTTTCCTTCAGAAATTTCCAGATATGATACTAATTCATGTGAGATTTAACAGTAATAGTTAAGAAATATTTGTTAAAATGAAAGGTTTTTGCATGCACACAAATATTTCAAATAGTTGAAAAGCTAGAGACGTGTAATGGTAATGGCTAAGGCGACAAGGGCTTGCACGTGCAAAGCCTGTCTATACAGCTGTATTCAACACATTCACTAGTGCATCTGTACATATCTGAACAGACAACAAAAAAATATGCGAACAGCACTACTCTTCTATCAAAGCTTCAGAATTTCCAAATAGTAAACCAGAAGTTAAATCATTTAAAGGCAAAAGGTTCTCCTGAAATATCATATCAGTGTGGAACACATTAAAAATGTAACATTCACACACAGATGCATTTAAACAAAGTGGGTTTTTTCCTTTTTTTTTTTTTTTTTTAAGATTACTAAAAGCATGTACAGCTTGAACCTCAAAACTCAGTGACTAGTATTGATGTGAAACTGTCAAATGGCCATGAGCCTTGGTAAGTCTACGCTTAATAGTCCAGTAACTGATTTAATTTCTAAAATGTATGGTGAAATCCCAGGTGGATTTCTACACAGGAGAAGGAACAAAGTAGTTCCTTTATCTATCACTAAATCAATGAGCCCTATGGGATAACTGTAGTACATGTTCTTGATCAAACTATGATTTAACCTCTGGTGTTTTCAGAGTTTGACACAATAGGAGCCTAAATATTTTGTACTAAACAGGGTCTTGAAAAATGATTTTTCAAAAATCCAGGTGCTGTTCTCCGAACAAGCAATACCAGTTTTAGGCAGTAGCAATGCTGGGTGGACAAACCTGTACCGTGCTTTTAAAAATAGTTGTGTTTTTAGATCATGCTCCTTTGGGAGCCAAACCGTACAAATCCCAACACGTAGTTCAGGAACTTAATTTCCTCTTTCCATAAATATTTTAATTCTTTGTCTTCATAGGAAGAGTTTCATTTCTTGCACTAGTTTTCCTATGAAAAGTGCAAACCTGCATTGACAGGGAAAGCGTTTAGCCAAGAATGAAGTCACACACCTGCACGTTTGATTTCTTTGTAAGAAGTCTCAAGGCTATGAACTGATTGATATACATCTTAATGAGTAACTCCTATCAATTGATAGAATAGAAAACCCCCTAAACATTCTCATCATAAACCTATACACTAATTTTAGGCATTAGGTAAGATCTAGCCCACTACAGAGTAAATGTGACTTTTGACAGTAATTATGGCACATAAACCCTGGAAACATAAGCATAGCCATCACTGCTATGTAAGACAGAGAAGGGACAGGATAAAAAGTAATTTTATCTATGACTGTATTAGTAACTAAGCTAAACGCAGATAATTCTTGTTATTTTATGCTAACTCTGTAAACTACAAGGGTCTGTCTGTGACCAAGGAGGAGAAGAAACCGGTGCAACAATCATTATTGCTGTTCATCTCAAAAGCCCAGATACTCTGACAGAAGCAGGGTGTGCACTGGCAGTAAGACAGCTCCCCTGGAAAAGTTCTCTGGTTTCAGGCTTACAGCATATGTGCAAATTGCTATGGATGACAAAACACTGATCCAACATTTTCCATTTCAGAACTGCAAAGACTAAAATGCAATTAGAACACAAATATAGGAAAAGTGACCTTCTAATAAGCCTTTAGCTTATATCTCTGAACTCCAGTAGTACGAATTCGGAAAAAATCCAAAAAATTACTTTAAAAAAAATCAAATAATGTCATTAATGCAAGATGGTATTTTTTTATTTAAGAACTCCCTAGAATTACAGCTAGATTTAACTGATATATAAAGTAAGTTTCATGACATATTTGTGAGTTTTCCATGTCAGTTTCAGGCAGATACGTCTCTGAAGAAACTACAGCTTGACTGCAAACTAGCCTATTTAAAAGTTACAACTAGAACTATCTGGATATGATACAGAAATTAGAATTAATAACAATTAACCTGAAAGATGGAATAAAACAAGTCCCCAAACCCAACAATCAAACTTCCCAATTTAGTTCAGAACTTGGCTTAGCCACAGCTAATGTTGGTCTGGTTTACCTGACATTTAAGTTAAAAATTCAAATAGAGTTCATGACCAGATACAGTTCAAGGAGAAAAGGGATAGCAACTAGAAAAAGCAACCCCAGAAGAGTTCTAAGAACATATTTTCTTCTGGTTTGACTCAACCCCAGTTCTGAAACCCTTGTAGATTACCTTCAAACAAGGTTTCTCAGAAAATTTTTATTATGCATTAAAGACGATATGTGCATGCAAGAACTGCTTCTATTTTGTCAGAATCTTAAACTGCCTATGGCAGAACTAAAACACTAACATAAAAAGTTATATTACAGTGTACTAGTTGAGAAGTCACATAAAACCTTGTAACTCCCTCCAATATTAAGTTGCAAAAGCATTCACTGGTGTCCTGTGTAAACTTAATTATGTAACTAAGCTGTCAATACATTTTGGTGTTAACATTATCAACTTGTTGGATAATTTGGTACCAATATTGGCTTTCTTCTTAATGGCTCCTGTCATTTTCAGCAAATAGTATATCAAGCAAAGGTCTCTAAAGAGTATAAGACACCACTGTGTACAGTGTTTTCATCACACAATAAAGCTTTTACTTACAAATGTTGTATCTTTGGCACATGGCCAAAGTTCTTTGCCACAGCCCTCACTATTCTGCCCTGATGGTAAAGGTTGACTTTAATTTTGCCCTTGACAAGCACCTGATGACACTGTCTAGCAGGCCTTCAAAAAACATAGATACTGCATGCCTCACAAACTACAAATTGCCACCCAAAACATGTGAGTAATATACCTGGTTTGAATCACTGATAAATTCCAAAACACAATCCCAACTGGGAGCTTGTATCTGTTGAGCTAGCCTGAAATGACAGTTTACAGTCTAGCTAGTGTAGAGAGCCTTGTGTCTAAATAGATGCTGCTTTAAGACGGGAATCTGAATTTCTTTTGAGTAGAAAAAATAAGATGACAGAAACATACATCATATTCTTGCAACACAAGTGAAGGGAATATCTTGCATTTTTTTAAAAAAGTCTTTTTAAATTTTCAATATACTGACTTAGGACATGGCATTTACTAAACTATAAATATGTAAACAGATACCGATGATCTATTAAATAGAGATTTTATGCTAGAACATACAGAATAGCAGGGTTCTTTATGAGGAAGGACCAGTCCTTCCTGTGGTTTTAGGGAAAAAGAAACTATGGATGTGGTTGAGTAACAGCAAATGTTTTCTTACTCCCCTCCATATCGAAGTAATTAAATTTTTGGGTTTGCCAATCTTGGGATACGATGTACTGTAACTATGCTGCTCTGTCCATGCTGTCTGAACCTGAACTTAAAGTACCAACGTGAGAACTCGCCTAATGTACGCATAGCCTAGTATGATTTTTTTCAGTGTTGTGGTTGTCTCAGAGAATTGGAAATGCACTCTCTCTCTAAAACAACGACATTAAATACATAAGCACTTTTTCTAGGAAGATTTAGAAATTAAGTACTAATGCTCCCTGAAGGTTACTAGAGCTGTAAAGAACGCAACGAAGGCATATCTTTCAAATTAGCACCAAGGAAGCATAAGTCCCTTGCATCTTTGAGGGCACTAAACTGATATTAATGCTCAAGAAATGGAGAATGCAGCTAAGTTCAGCTTTACAATCACTGGCTGCAGGAGCCCATTTTAGGATTTCCACCCATCTTTGGCTTCCCTTCAACAACAAATCAGTGTCACATCCTGGTTTTAAGTTCTGTATCATCTTAAGGTGGAGGCATTTCTTTTATGCCTACCTCCCCTTCTCCCTTGGCAGCAGAAGATGCAAGACTATACAGAAAGCAGTATTCGGCTACTGAGTCTACTCCCTCTCAAATCTATTTCTTTTTCGGGGAAAAAAAAAATAGCAGAATCACTGAATTGGACTACAATCTCAAGTCTTTATTTCATTAACTCCATGTCATTCTTCCCTCAATTTTATTCTACTCTCCATTAGAAAATGGGATGGGATTACCTACCTCTGCCCAAGGGTTGGAGAAAACTGGCATCCTAGGGAAAGGAACAGTGTTACGCTTTTAAAAATCAGCTTTACATTCTCCAAATTTCTGGCTATTATAAATGCTGGAATAAGTCAGAGAAGCCCTCAGGTAAATCATAGTTCTGATGGACTACCTCCCTTGCATAGGCACCTGAACTTCAAAACTACTTGGAAACCTCACAGGGCTGTGCAATACACAGACACCTCCACTCTACTATGAACATCTTGGTAGAAGTAAGTTTTCGTTTGTAATAGACAAAACACCATCTTTTAGAGTGTTAAATATTAATATTTTATTAATAATCTAACACGAGTTCTGAAGCTTTCTCTTCCAGAAAAGGGACCAAGCAAAGGAAGCCTCTAGCCTCAGATCTCAAAACAACACTAAGCTTGGCAAGTAAGGTCTTGGATCTGTAGACATCAGTAACTTCCAAGACAGGATCTTCTTTCGATTCTGATATTTATTTTAAAACACACAATTCAGATACTACCATGATCTACTTTTTTCTTTGTTTCTTTTAAAGATGCCATGAACAAGAAACATCACAGACGCATGATGGATTTAAAAAAAAAAAAATCAGCTTTCAAAAGTAAAACAACTACTTGAAATGGACTAAAAATATTTATGGGGAGTGAACAAGTCAAAAAAATCAAATTCAGATGGTAAAATATTTTATTGCCATGAGATGACTTACTTATATAAGAGGTGCGAAGCTTTTTCACAGACTCTGAATATAAGTTAGAAAGGCCGCACATGCAAGAAGCCACAGTCAGCATACCTTTGTGAAGCAATGAGAAAAGGAAAGACGAAAACACTAACAGTACATTTCAGACAGAAAAGCCAGCAGGATAACTTGTATAACCAGGTTTATACAATGCTTTTGCCATGCAGATCATTAGTATTAAAATGTAAGATGAAAAAAATATGTTTTCATGTAACAGTTACATTCATGAGAAAACAGGACTTTATTCACGAACATCTCACAGACAGCTGTAACTCAGTTACGTGGATCCAACACATTAAAATAAGACCCTGAAAACAAGCCAAGTAAAGCTTAACAGTTTAGGCAGTTTATAATTTGAATGCATGAAACAGAATAAGCCCTTTACTCCCAAGAGGAATTAACACAGTCAACCAGTAAAGTTCTTTCTCTCTTAAAAAGTATTTTAAAGTGAAGTTTCTATTTATTAGAAGTAAATATTTTAACTGACAGGACGCCAACTCTCTATGTTCTACTCTATGCTAATAATTTTCAAACCAGTTAACTCTGATTAACTAAGCTGACTGATGCTAAACAGATCTTTCGCAAACCAACGATTTACTAAAACACACCTTAGAGCATCCATTTCAATTTGAATAAAGTTACCTGAAGAGCTCACCTGGATTTTATTCTGGATCTCAAAATAAAGCAACACTAAAGCATAAAGACTTTTTTTTTGGAAAAGTATTTCCTACTGAAAAATAATCATTTGGGGCATATATTTGGTTTGTGTGGGAAGCTGCTGGAAGCCTCCCCTCTGTCCAACACAGCTAATGCCAGCCAGCTCCAAGATGGACTCACCACTGCCCAAGGCCAAGCCCATGAGCAAAGGTGGTAGCGCCTCTGGGGTAATGTGTTTAGAATAGGGGGGAAAAGGCCTGGAGAGGAGAAATTGCAGGTACAAAGATGGATGCAAGAAAAACAACTCTGCAGACACCCAGGTCAGTGGAAAAGGAGGAGCTTCAGAGTCTGGAGCCGAAGTTTGCCTGCAGCTTATGGTGAAGACCATGGTGAGGCTAGCTGTGCCCCTGCAGCCATTGAGGGTAACAGGGAAAAAGACACCTGCCTGCAGCCCAGAGAGGACTCCAAGCCAGAGCAGGCAGATGCACCCAAAATACTGTGACCCCATGGGAAACCTATGCTGGTGCAGGTTTACTGGCAGGACTTGTGACCATGTGGGGGACCCCCACTGGAGCAGGCTGCTCCTGAAGGACTGTACCCTGGAGAAGGGACCCATGCTGGAGCAGTTTGTGAGGAACTGCAACCCATGGGAAGGACTCACACCAAAGTAGTGCATGGAAGACTGTCTCCCATGGGAAGGACCCCACACTGGAGCAGGGGCAGAAGATGAGGAGTCCTCCCCTGAGGGGGAAGGAGTCACAGAGACAGCATGTGATGGACTGACCACAATCCCCATTCCCTGTCCCCCTTGTGCTGCTGAGGGGAAGGAGGAGGAGAAATTGGGAGCAAAGCTGAGCCTGGGAAGATGGGAGGGGTGAGGGGAAGATGTTTTTGAGATCTGGTTTTATCTCTCATTGTCCTCCTCTGATTTGATTGGCAACAAATTAAATTAATTTTCCCCAAGCTGCGTCTGTTTTGCCTGTGATGTTAATTGCTGAGTGATCCCTCCCTGTCCTTATCTTGACCCATGAGCATTTTGTTACATGTTCTATCACTGCCCTCCTCCACTGGGCAGGGAGAGAGCAGCTTTGGCAGGCACCTGGCCTCCAGCCACAGTCAGCCCACCACACAGCAGTGGTGACATTGCTTATCATTCCAGTTTTAGCTGTTCTCCAAATTAAAACTATCCACTACATAATTAAATAATAATTTTATTTTCTCTTCCTTCTTAAGTTTCCTTTTGGCAATAAAAGCTTGGGCTTTTGACTGAGAAGTCACATTCCTCCTCAGCTGCAAAGAAAAACAAAACAAAAAAACCCACCAACTTTCTTCACTGTTTTTTTTTTTAAATCAAAGTCCTTTCTCCAAAAAAGATTTTTTTTTTTTTTACCAGTTGGTATATGGAAGTTTATTTGGTTCATTTAAATCACAGGCTTCCTCTCAAGCGTAACATGCTTTAGCTTATGTTGTGTGAGCTGTTATCAGGGACACTTCTAGTCAAAGTTTAACACAGGAAGCGAAAAGATCCCAGCAGATATAGTGGCTGTCTGCAAACATTAATGGGTTTATACAAGCATGGGACACTAGGTTTAGTACTACTTCATCCTGTGTTAAGTTAAAATCTTGTAAACTGCATAAATCCATTTTACTTATATCTATTCACACAGATAATTTTTCCCCCCCCTGTGCTTTTTCTTAAAACATATATTCCACTGAAAGGTAAGTAATGATACCACACATCAGTGGATTCCACTAAGCAACAGTTTGGAAGGAAACGTGAATTAACAAACCTGCAATAGTGACATTAGGGACAGATCAAGACAAGAAGATAAAACCACAATCAAGAAAAGTAAGCTTGTATTCAAAGAGTAGCCCAGATAACCAACTGTGACTTTCTTCTGAGCTTAAAACAAGTTTAGGGTTACTCACCTCCAGATGGTTGCCTAGTTTTTCGGGGAGATCGTGGTTCCCTGCGATAGGGATCATTGGAGCCATAGAGTTCAATAGTGCCTAGATTCAAGAGCACTGTCTTCTGGAGGTAATCAACCATGGCAATACCATTACAGTTTCCAAAAACTACTCTGGAAGAAGAGAAGGAAAAGCAGTCCTAATCAAATGCTGGCAAGATTTTATATCCGTATTTTTTGCTGTTCAGAATTTTAAGACCTCTCCATTTTTACAAGTTACCCTAAATTACACAAATTTATAAATTACAATTTTAGAATGCAGTATTTTTTAATTGTTCTCTTGTAAAATCATGTCACTCTAAGTAGAACAGAACATCATTGTAGTTGCCAACCTATCTGACAGAGCATTAAACACATCTACCCTTAGCTGTACGGTGCCAGGTGAGGAAGTGTGATGCTGTTCTGTTTCTGATGTTCACATCATCAGGATCAGCCATGACCCAAAAGGAATTATCTTTTTAAGCACGAGACTGATTGCCTCTCTTGTGTTGCTATGCAGCCCATGTGGACACACATAGAAACTTAATTTTCAATAGGTAATTTTATACCACTTTAACATAATATTGAAAAAATACGTAGAATGTACTTACAAGCCATACGCTGAGTTGACTGCTAAGCTGGTTATCTGTTGAGGAGGTTCTCCACTCACCCACACTAGCTGGATAACTAGCTCAATTTGGTAGCCTGGAGACTGCTTTAGAGGAGAATTTTTAACTCTGCAAGTAAACAAAAGACAGTATCTTATGATTCTCTGCAGTCCCCATTTTTTCTTTATGGGCTAAGAACTCATTAAATGCTACACCACATTAGACTTCAAAAAGTTGGAAAATTGCAAACAAACAAGCAACCAGAAAAATACAACCAGATTGGAACTGATAATTTGCTCCTTTAAGGGCCCTTTTGATTAATTGCTTAATTGAAAAAAAAAATCAAGCAATGATGACAAATATTTCATATTTGAAATATCTGCTCCCCTCTCCAGCGCAAGACATTACAGTATTAGCATGCTGTACCGACTTGAAAATAAGTGCCTAAAAGGAAGGTGCTATCAGTTATTTTCAGAGTTGCCAAGAGAGTTCTAATTTAGAGAATGGAAGGGGGCAAGGGATGAATGTGGAAGCAGCACATTGAAGTGGGAAACAGAAGGAAAACATATTGATACAATTGCAAACACAAAGCTCTCAATATGGTAGAAAAAAAAAAAGTAAGGTAAATTCTTACAATGGTAGACCAGTTGTGTGGAATGACCTGAAAATTGAGGAACTGAATGTCCTGGAAAGATTTTGTTTGCATGCCAATAAACTTATTGTGCTGGGTTCAGCCAG
>NW_010234194.1:0-1867 GCF_000690775.1 Eurypyga helias | reverse complement strand
CAGGGAGAGTGTTAGAAAGTGTACAAGAGTGAACGAGCAAGAGAGTAAAACAGAGGGTAATGGCTCCCAGACCCCCTCCTCGCCTAGGCCCCGAGCATGACATACTATGGAATGAAATACTTCCTTGGTCAGTTTGGGTCAGCTGCCTGAAATGTGTGTCCCCTACACTGCCTGTAGCGAGACAGCGAGAGCTGGGAACGCAGCTGCAGTATCAGAAGCGGAGAAAAGACCTTGAATTTGGTGCAGGCACTCCCCAGCACCAGCTAAGAACTTATCAGTGCTGCTGCCTGCATCCAGGAACACAGCTTTCTAGCAGCCACGGTAAAGAGAGTTAACTCTTTCCTGACTGAACCCAGCACATTCTCCACCCCTTATTTCATACCATTTTCATCATGCTGAAGTTCCAAATTACCCATAAATTCACATTAACCAGCTTTCCCTTTCCAATCCCATTGCACATAGATATCATTCCCTTAGTCTGTGGACCATCTTGGTAAAATATCCATTAAAATGTCCATTAGTCCATGACTTCAGGTTTCGTCAGGTGTGGTGGTCACTGGGGACAGAAAAGGTGAAGTGTTGCCTGGGATCATTGCGTGCCGATGCCAGCTCAGGTCAGGTCACTGCTGCACTTCTGGCAAGGCTGGACCTCTGTAGGTTCAGGAGTGCTCTCTGTCAGAGTGATTCCTACAACACAGAACAAGGGTCATTTGCAACAGTTAATGTCCATCATGCAATTTAGTTCATGGGCTAGTTTCACCCAGAATCAAATCTCCTTGAGGTACACATTGGAGTTCCCCTTCTTCTCTCATTACCCACAAAGTACATAGGGGTCCTTGATCGAAAGCAATCCCACAAATGGGTTTGTCTTTGCCTGAGGTGTGAATAACACAGACTGTTTTTCCCAGCCTATTTTTAACATGCACTACAGCGACTTTATCTCATTCCACAATCCGTAGAAGTTTTGATTGGCCTGAGCTAGCATGGTTGGCAGATCCTCTGGTGCTGACAAACCAGGGGGCCTTTGCAAAATGTGTATCCCAATTTTTGAAAGTTTCACCCCCCATTGCTCTCAGGGTGGTCTTTAGCAGTCAATTGCACTCTTTGACCTTTCCTGAAGCAGGTGCATGGTAGGGGATGTGGTACACCCAGTCAATGCCATGCTCTTTGGCCCAACTGTCTATGAGGTTGTTTAGGAGATGAGTCCCACTGTCCGATTCAATCCCTTCCAGGGTGCCATCTCACCATAGGACTTGCTTTTAAAGGCTTAGAATAGTATTTCAGGCAGTGGCATGGGGTACAGGATATGTTTCCAGCTACTCCATGGATGCCTCCATCGTTGTGAGCACATGACACTTGCCCTGGCGTGTTTTGGGGAGGGTGATGTAGTCAACCTGCCAGGCCTCCCCATATTTATATTTCAGCCATCACCCCCCCATACCAAAGAGGCTTCAGCCTCTTCTCTTGTTTGATGGCAGCATATATCTCACATTTATGAATTACCTGAGCAATAGCATCAATGGTCAAGTCCACACCTCGGTCACAAGCCCATCTGTACATGGAATCTCTCGCTTGGTGTCCGATGGGTCATGAACCCACCTGGCTATAAACAGCTCACATTTATATTACCAGTCCAGATCTACCTGAGCTACTGCAATCTTAGAAGCCTGATCCACCTGCTGGTTGTGTTGATGTTCTTCAGTAGCTCAGCACTTGGTTATGTGGGCATCAATGTGACACACTTTGACGACCAGGTTGTCCAGACGGGAAGCAATGTCTTGCCATAATGTGGTAGACCAGATGGGTTTGCCTCGGTCTTACCAGTTGTTCTGTCTCCGTTGTTGTAGCCACCCCTGCAGTGCATTTG
>NW_010234193.1:0-16817 GCF_000690775.1 Eurypyga helias | reverse complement strand
CCTTGTACTTGGCCCATGAGAACTAGTTTCTGAAACCTAATTCATTCAGGTTGCCAGTGTGTCTTTAAGAAGTACCATTTACCATGAAAAACATACGGAGGAAAGAAGCAAAAATCTGTTTGATAATGGTATCAGTGTGGAACGAAGGATGATGTCACTGTATTTCATCACTGCCTTCTGTGGTAGGGCTTGTGTTTATTGAATGGGAAACTGTAAATAATAAATATGTGGTAAGCTTCTATAAATAGCACCTTTTTGTTATACTAACCATTTCCAGTTTTCCATGATTTGCAGATGCCTCAGATTTTGCAAGTGGAAAATACACATACACAGAGAAGAGCCTGGTGTATGGGAAGAGGTGACAATGCCAGTCTGATCACTGAAATCTGAATTAATATTTGATTTGAGTTTTATTTTAATCTGTGGTTATAACACAGTCACGTGAACATTCATTTTGTCAGCCAAACTGCTTAAATCTTTTTTTCCATTAATGAGCCATCTGCTGCTGAGATATTCACCAAATACAGTAGATTCACAGTCTGTTCCTTAATCTAATTACTAATAAAGGTGCCCACAGAAAAATTTTTTTTGATTGCTCAATTTTACAAAGTTTCATATAGTTTTATCGGTCAGAGATATAAGTCAAAGGCTGTACCAGTTCCAATGTCTGATGCAATTAGGTTAATGGCATGAAGCCACTGGAGTGTGGAGATGCAGGCAGACTGCTCCATGCCCAGGAGTCAGAGCCATGGTCATATTTGTCCTTGCTGTCAAAGAGAAGAGAACAGTAGTGACACAGCGGCTAGAAGGATCTTTCTAGAAATAAGAACTCTCCTTGAATTCTCTCACCCGAAGGCAGCTGTACTACAAAGCAGTCCCCCTTCCTAGAAATTTCAGTAGCTTTTTCTGGGTGTGGATAGAGAACTTTTCACAAAACAAACAAACAAACAAAACCACCAAAAAAAGCCAGCTTGGTCTAATGAAAGACATGAACGTCTGTGCTCCTCAGGTCTGAGTCTTTCCTTATGTAAGCAGTAGCATGAGAAACATAAGGAGAGACCAGAATGAGGTCTCCCTGCAAGTGTGAACATATCTCAAATGACTTGAACATCCCTGCAAAAGCCCATAACATGTTAAACATTTTGCAGCAGTCTTCCTAAGTACAGGATTTCTCTCCCCATTTTCTTCCTGCTCCTTGTTTTTTTCCTGGTTTCTATCAGCCTGCTTCCAGGTTGTGTTTTAGTTCAGCTGTTACAAAGTCAGTACTGGAATGAGCAGCATACTGTCCTCCTTGGACTTGTTCTGGCTATATCATGGCTTACCTCACTCACCCTTCAAGTTTGTGATCAAGATCAAAGATGCCGAGTTTGATATCACATTATACGCTCCAGCCACAGCTGTTTCTCTTCTACAGAATTGTAGATAGAAGCAGTTTCTACCTTAAACAGTGCCCTCTGTCATGTGGACTTGCCTATGCATTATATGGAAATCATTACTAAGTATTACTAAGAAAGAGCATAGTTTATATAGACATTGAAGCATAATTTCTTTAGGGCAGTCAGATTTCAGTTATTTATAGACTGCTTCCAGCTTTTTATTTTCTCTTCAGGAAAATAAAAAAAATACTCTCAGTCATAATCCTGTTCTTGTTTTCATGTGGAAAAGGAGATGAGTAGGAGGGACTAGAAAACACAAAGCAGATTAGGTGGAACATTCTCATTAGTGAGATGAATGATCACCATTCGACCACCCATGGAAGGATCAGACTGGTTTCTCCCTGGCCCTGAGGGTCAGATTATCCAGTCTGTTAGGGATGAGCTATGCTGCACAAGCATGATAAAATCTCAGTCAGAGCCTTAAAGGAGCTAGGGATGCCTGGAGAGAGCCTTCTAATATGAACCAGAAGTGCTGTGCAGGTGGGAGGAACATATCTGGATATGACAAGGCTCGGGTCCAAAAGCATTGTGTGTTCACATGGTACTGCACACAGTTTCACAACCCTTGTTTGAGGGTTGCACCATTTCATGAATTCAGTCACCGTGATTTGGGATTTGAATTGGCAAGTCCACCTGGCTTGGGAGCATCCCCACCAGCTGGGAAATCTCAGCACTGTGCTCCATTCCCAGGTACAGACATCTCCACAGAGGCGGAGGGAGAGGTCAGGCAAGGACCCCTGCCAGCACCACAGGAGTAGAGGTCACATCAAGGACATTTAATTGTGGAGTGGGAAAGGAAGCACTTCCGAGTTTTTTAGCACATATGCCTAGGGTCCCACTAAACGACAAAAGCTAGCATGGATTTCTAATGCTCTACAAGCAGCCCCTTTCTTCTCTTGTCCACATGTATCTTCAAAGCAGAGGAAAAAGAAGTCCATCTTTAAAGAGAGATATTCTTACAAAAGCGCTCTTGAGCTGCTGGAGACTTTTACTGTAACTTCAGTGACTCCAGGTGCCCTGAGGCATACAATGTCTAGAGATCTTATTGTAAAATGGAATTCAGATAAACACCAATAGCACCTCACCCTCCATACGACTGCTTTCTGTCTACCCTGGTCACCCTGCCAGAACTGATCTGTGACCCATGAAGATCAATAGAGGATCAAGCAGTAACAGTACACACACTCACAGCTCAGCATCCCAACAAACTGCTTGCCAGCTAGATCTAAATAACGTGAATTTTCTGGTTCATGGGACGAAATCTGCCTTGAAAAATACATGCAGGGCTATTGATTTCACTAACTTGAAGCAGGTGTTTAAGATAGTGTCTACTTGCAGAAGGTGTGCTGCCTAATACTTTGAAAGGGAACAAATTCCTTTGGAAGTGACTCAGAAGACCTATTTCTCTTCATTGAGTCTAAAGGAGTCCAGAGAGGTAAGTTTCCGGGTGTTTAAAATCCTGCAGTCTGACCACTTGTCCACGAATCTTCTCCAAGAACCTCTGCTACGTGGGAGTGAGGGACATCTCCCGGAGCACAGCCACAGTCCTTCAGCACCATGCCCCCAGTGCTGTGCAAGAGCAGCAGACAGGCAGCACGTGGACAAGGGCCTTACTGCAGCAGCTGTAGCGACACCCCGTCCCCTGTTCCCTAAGACAGGGCACTCAAAATCAGGTAAGCTCCTTCCTGTGCAAGGGCTTTTGGTACTCTGTGATGCAGAGATCTGAGGTCTCGTCCTAGTACATTTTTCAACTGCATGGAAAAAGAAAAGAAAGACAAGCTGTAAGTGAGGAGCTACCCTAAAATTAGCTCAGAAAAAACACATTGTTGTGGTGAATATCATGGAAAGGTTTCCTCTTATAACCAGATTTGTGCAAATAGTACGAGCAGCAAATAGCAATGTCTCTCTGTTACAGACTAAATAAATATTCTGCTAATGAGGATGCTGTTGAAAGTAGAGCTTGCACTTGGCAAATAGAGATCTGATTAGTAGCAGAGCTCATAGCCTTTTAGATTTAATAACATTTGCAAAATAACAAAGACAAAACTCTTACAGAACTTCATATATTCATACCACTGTGTGAACATCACCAAGCCATACATCTCATCAAACCCCTATATCTTCTCAATGCCCCAGCAAGACCCATCTTTAACCAGACACCTGCTATGTGGGAAGATTTGCGTTCCAATCTGCCCAACCTTTTGCCTCCCCTATGAGGTGGCTACATATGGCTGTGGTCTTCTGTCACTCACACTAGAAGAGAACCTTACAGCAGATAAGTCATTATATAGTTATTGGACTGTAAACCACTGCTATTTTTTGTTGGCTTGTGAAATGATCCAGAGCCCACACTGGGTTTCCTGAGCCGTCTAGTACCCTTTCCACAGCCATTGCAAAATTAGTCACAAGCTTTTGCCATTATCACCCATTAAAATTCTTCGTTAGTTACAGAATATTTAAACATATGTTATATCATGACTGATATAATCATGGCTGACAATGTGGGTGGGGTGGTGAATAAGACTTTTTTTGGTCCATTTACTTCTTCCAGTGCCCAAAAGCTTTGCCAAAAATGCAAGAAAGGAAGCAATCACTCAAACAATCCAATAAACATTTTCTTCATGTGGGTGATCTCACGATACAGCAACCACAGTAACTATAATAGTTATTAAAAGAAACTTTTCTACCACAGATAAATGATCTTATCCCACAAGAAATGTTTGTCTAGGAGAAATAGGCAGTATGCTAAAACAGTTACATTAACTGCAGTTTATTGGTTAGTATTACAAAGCTGCTTCCAAAATGAGGAATTTGGAGGCATCTGTCTATACAGGAGAACAGTATCGTGAGCCTGGACAAAGATTCCCTACCACCCATGTGTAGGCTGCTTCTCTAGCAATGAAAAGAGACATGAATCACCCTGCGGGTGCCTCTTTCCATTGACTAAGGCAGGCAGATGACTAGGTCAGCTAAGCTCCTCACAGTAACAGTGCTCAGACGAATGCCTAATGCTAAGCAAAATTCATTGTCTGATACCTGTTTGGTATGGTCACTGTTCCCCGGGAACACAAAATGCACACAGGTCTTCACTCAATGAAATTGCTCCTTGCTTTCATGCATAGACGATCTCCACTATTCTCTTCCAAATCTTCTTTCAGACAAATCACTTCCTTTAAACTTTTCCCAGGTGGAGACTTTTCCTCTGTCCTTGTACACTGGGCTGGTGACTAATGCATCTGGCTTTTCTTACTTACAAGTTGGCACTACTAAGATCTGTCAATAAAGATCTGTTTCTCTCATACATTCGACACAGTCTTCTGAAGAGTGAGAGTTGAAGATGACATAACCCTTGTTTATAGCAGTACAGATTTTCCTGTACTCCTGCACCACCTTATACGAATCATTCTCCAAACTTTAGCTGACTGTCTGAAGATAATAGGCGGGTTCTGGAACTCACAGTAAAAGGTATTTTCTCTGTGGCTTCCTAAGAGCACCAGGAAAAAAAGTGGGCAGAATAAGGCAATTTATATGAAAATTGGAGGGATGGTGTAACCTTGGATGGGTTAAGAGTATCCTCTGCTTTACTATTAATCACTCCATTCATCTCTTACATGATTGAAGAGCTCCCTTATCCTCTGAAACCAACATTTGAATTAATGGATCATATTCAGAGCAATAACAGAGATGGAGATTTTGAAGAGTGCTTAGCATCTGCATTACCTTTGGACAGTAAGATCTGAAAAACTTGTCAGTTTTATGTGGGAATCTAAATGCAGATGTAGAAACCTAACTTTAAATGGATAGGCTTGAAAGTGATTGTCTAAATGTAGGATGAGGTTTTATTTGATAAATCCCAGGTGAATAAACTTGGCATTTGAGCCATTACTCCACACTCAGGACTTCTGGAGAGCAGTTATGGGAGCAACTTCTGGGCAAGCAGAAGTAACTTGTAAAATTTCTTTTCACATTCTTTGAGAAAAGGCAAGTGCTTAAAATCATGTATTTTGATTCTTCCTTTGACAGCCTTGGAATAAATATTTTACAAGTTTTTAAACCTTTTTTTTTTTCCCCTCAAGTTTTTCTTAAGTATTTTTGTGGCTCTTATAGCTATAGCGTTATCATGGAAAATAGCTGAAAAGGAACTATTTATGAGATCAGTCCTGCAAATACAGAATAATGCATATTCCAAAAATACTGTGTAGATCCATAACCTACTATGCAGTAATAGGCCATAGTTAATAGTCCCAGAAATGACAACATGCACACAGTCACACAGAAGGGTAGAAAAGATGTATCTAATCAAAACAAAATTCAACATCTTAACATGGTAGTGCCATTTGCTAAACAGATAACGATAATGAATAACATTGCCTTAGGTGTTAAGATGAAGAGTGCATTTTCAGACAATGAACATAACTGTTTCATTGGTTTCATGCATTTCTGTTTTGCCCAGAATTCATATCTAAACCTTTTCATGAAAGTCACTCACCATTTCTTTGAGCATAAACAACATCCCTCACTCACAGACAAAAACACGCTGATCAGCTTGCTTGAATAGCTAGTTAAAGGAGAGATGATGAATTTATTCCCCATTCTCTACGGAGTGGCATTTTTTTTCATGCTGACGTGCTGAGATGAGCACTTTATGATGCATAGCTGACTGGCTCTAATACCACTTGATCCTTTATAAATTAAGAGGCAAGAAGCTGCAGCCTATCGTGTAACTCCATTACTGGGATTTGGATTAAGAGTGTCTTGCACATGTTACTGTCTTTGTTTTAGCTCCTACACGTTAGGTGTCTTGAGAATAGCTTTTGGAAATCTTTTTCTCAAGTCGTCCTTTTACTGCGCATCTGGGCTCTCTGAAAGGATCTATTTGCCAGTGAAATGCATGGGCCCAAGTCGGGGGGAAAATCCAGCAATCAACAGAGGAAAAAAGTAAGTTTAGAAAGTGTTTCCATTTAATTTCCAACTGCATTGTCAAACCTGATCCTGGTACTAGAATAAATGCTTTCATTTGCGTAATTATTTCTAGGCTCATCTTAAAAAGATTTTACCTGTTTTGCTATGGCAGTGACTGTTTTCCCAAGAGATCTACTATAGTATATGTTATAGGCATAACAGCAGGTACGACAGAAGTTAAGCCTTTTCCTTTCATCTTTGAAAGTTGGTGTTTTTTTAAAGTTTAAAGACAGCTTTCTTGCTCCTGCAATCTCCTGGATATGGGGCTTCCTACTGCAACATACCCCTCCTGCCCCAAGTCACACAGCCCCTGTACACCCAGCAGATTGGTCACATGGAATTTTATGGGAAGGAGTAAAATTAATGTTAAATTAGAGTTTAGGCACCCCTCATTCCCTCTGCCACAACAGAGAAGCCAGACTGATGCCATTATTCCAGCTATGGCCGAAGGGAAACAAGGCAGAGGGCCAGTGGGACTAGGCAGTGCTGTGCAGGGTCAAGACAAATCCTGTAGCATGATGGAGAGGACATACTTTTCAATCTTAATGTCACAAAGAGGACCTCCTTCTTCCTGAAAGGCAGAATGCATAAATCCAGTTGGGTTTTTTTCGCACTTGGGATCAGCTGGGCTTTGTTTGGTGCCTCCAATAGCTTGGAGCTAAGAGGTGTAATTAGCAAATTTGATAGTTGGATGTTGTCTCTTGGCATGTCTTCCATGATGATTGATACTGTTACCTTTATTCTTTGAGACAATCCTTTTTCTCTGTATTGGGTTCGCATGGAACTCAATCCCTCCCCCATCAAATTAAACCAACATACTCAGAGATGATATAACCACCCAGCTGGGTGCAGAATGATACCTATAAATCACAAGAGGTCAGCTCCAGTCAATAGCATTGGTGAAATGTCCTGTCACCTACACCATGCAGTTTTCAGGGAGAATAAAGCTAGAGTGTAACTGCTGCCAAGACAGCTTTCCTGTTTCATTAAGATTTTTCCCCAACACTAGCTATGTGATGCTACTAGAATGTGTAGCATTCACAAAATCAGACACATATTCTCATTGTCAAACTGTTACCACAGCCAGACAGAGGTGGGCCAAGCTTCCCTATGCTCTTTTACACTTTGTACACTCCTATTATTCCTTGACTGCCTTAAATATCAAAGTTACATCTTGAGATAAACCAGGGAAGTATCATTAGAAGCTTGTCCTGTCCTTACGCTTCTTTTAAACATATGATTTTAGCCACTGAATGAGACAGATAGATCTTGGATAAGACCTGGTACAACCATTCTCATAGCCTCTAATAAAAGAAGATTGCAGAGCAGCCAGGGATTCCAGGAGGCACTGCTGTTTGAAGGGACGGCACTCACACACTCCAGTGATGGGCAGCCATCCAAAACACTAAGGTAGATGAATGTCAATAAACTCCAGAGATAAGCAGATGGCTCCCAAGCTACAGAACGAGTTCACAACACAAATACTAATGGTTTTAAGCCATTTTATAAATTTCTCGCAAAATGCCAGAGCCAGTTATTGTATGTCTGAGCTTCTTAAACATCAAAGCTATTTTCTTGAAGTTGATTTATACAAGCCAGAAATAGTTGTGTAATTTTCAGTTAAAACTTGCAGACCACAGAAATAGCATCCAAACTTTTTTTTTAATAATCCTTTCTGGTTAATGGATTTGGGGCCAAGTTTCTGCCCTTCATACTTTTATATAGCCCAGTTATATTTCTGCAACTCTTTCAGTGCAGTTTGAGAACAGCAGCTGATGTTAAATTGAACCCGGGCTGCTTTGGTTCTGTTCTCTGTCCCAGAGAAACCATGCACTGCCAGCCACGCTGCTCTGTCCCTCTCTCTTGCCTTGCTGCTGGCATTTGTGCCAGCAGAAGGTGAGTCTCTCCAGGAAACTAAATTGACTGAAGATGAACCAATTCTTTCTTTTGCTGGGCTGGTTTTCAGTCAGATCAGCTCTGTCAAATTCTCCAGGTAGTGTGGAGATGAGGAGGTAGACATGCATGGTCAGGTACAGGAGAGAAGGGCAGAATTTACAGCCTTGCTTTAGCTGAGTATTAGCCGCTGAGGAGCGCTGCTACTAGCAAAAGTATGAGACACCCTAGTTCTACAGGTCATTGGATGGTGCCGTTTACAGGTTTAGTTGAGACCTTTAATTTGATCCATAAGCTCTCAGAAAAGACCACCCTGCTACAAATGGATCAACCAGAAAACTGGGAGGGTTTACATTATTTCAGTGATTTGCCTGCTGTGAGAGGACATTAAAGATGTGTCTGGCCCCTGTGTTGGGGCAGAGTGTTTCTCCTCCTTTTAAGTCCCAGTGACATTCTTTCTATGGTTCCTGTACAAGACTCTGCTTTCATTCCTTTCCAGTTTTTAACAGAATTGCACATTTACATCAAGTACGATTTCTCTCGCTCACCTGCCTCTCCCCAAGCTGACCATCAGCAATGATGCCTCTGAAGCAGAACACTCCTGACTTAAAATTCACTGGCAACCATTGCCTCCTAATATTCTCAGCACAGGTAGAGACATCATGTCTAGAAGGTTGCTCCCAACATGAGAGAAAGGATATTTTAACATTTCTTCTCTCACTATGTCAGTAAAAGGAGTAGTTACAGCCTCTGTCCAATGAGGGAGGGGAAAGGAAGACTCTACAAAGCCACTGGACATGGGAGCTCCTACAGCAGTCAGAGCAAATAGGGCTTTAATATCTCCCCCTATACCAGTAAATTTACTTTTGTTTACAGGAAGTGGAAACAGAAACAAATGTCTTGCAGCAAAAATTATTTAAGTTTTATTTCTGTGATCTAGTTCACTATGTTTACCCTGGTTTAGATTATGTTGCTGTTCACTTGATCAACCTGTTGCTAAGACTGGATCAACTTCATCACAACTAATGGATGAAGATTTTTAGTAAAAACATTTAAACCTAATATGACCATCTAATTGTCAATTTTATGCTTAAATTTATATCACAGGTAATTCAAAACTGGATTTTTAAAAATGTGGTAGAACGATTAAGAAATAAAATCTCCCTTGGAGATCCAACAGTGTTTTAAACGTAGCTACTTTCCAGAGTAAAATGTTTTACTGTCTCGATCAGCTGCAAATGAAAAAAAATTGAGATCGTCTTTCCCCTTCAGAAGTGTCTACACGTAAAAGCTGCTATAATGTTTACTGCTGCTGCCACAGGGGTTTAATCCTTCCTATTTGAACACAAGTGGGTACAGGATTGGCCCTTGAATATAAATGTTTCCTCTGCCTTGTAAAGCATACTCTTTCATGAAAAACTTAATTTAATAGGAGTTGCCATGGTTACCATCATAGGAGTGCTTTTGTGATAATGCTGATCACTCACTGAGTGTCAGGATGCTCATCAGAAGCCAGAACTGTCTCACTGACCTCATAAAAGTGACACCAAGTCCATTGTCTGCTTTCCTGGTCAACTTCTCACACACGTGGCACCACATGACAATTTCTAGCACTCTTAAAGTGACTACTGAAACATTTCCATTGTGTTTTAATGGATGTGTGCCAATACACTCTTCACACTTCCATCAAGGAAGAAACCAAGCTAACACTTGAGCATCACCTAACACCCTTCTCTGGCTCAAGCATTGCCTCACCTACTCAACAAGTCCACAGAAGACAACCACATTCTCCATCCATCAGCCAGCACAGATCAGTGTAACATCTAGCCAAGTAAACTAAGAGTACCTGGAAATATGTGCAGATCTGTAGGTCTACATCCAGCCACTGAGACCTTGAAAGCACCTCTCCAGTCCAAGTAGAGACCCAGATGGCCTTGTTTGGATTGTGCTGGTGCACTCTCTCTTGCAGGACATCAAAAGAGAGGTGCAGTGTAACACCAGCATCTGGTGACGTGAAAAAGGGGAATTCACCTGTATGATGAAGATGCTCAGAGGGCTGGAGCACCTCTCCTATGATGAAAGGTTGCAAGAATTGGGCTTGTTCAGCCTGGAGAAGAGGAGGCTCCGAGGAGACCTCATTGCAGCTTTCCAGTATCTGAAGGGGATCTACAAGGGTGTTGGGAGAGGACTTTTTACAAGAGCCTATAGTGATAGGACAAGGGGTAACGGGTACAAGTTGAAAACAGGGAGGTTTAGATTAGATATCAGGAAGAAATTCTTCACAGAGAGGGTGGCGAGGCACTGGAACAGGTTGCCCAGAGAAGCTGTGGATGCCCCATCCCTGGGAGTGTTCAAGGCCAGGCTGGATGAGGCTTTGAGCAACCTGGTCTAGTGGAAGGGGTTCCTGCCCATGGCAGGGGGGTTGGAACAAGACGGACTTTAAGGTTCCTTCCAACCCTAACCATTCTGTGATTCTATGATTCTATGACCTCCACATCCCTTCACACAGTTGTGGCAAGTAGCCCTTGTACACCAGACGTTCCACATTCAGGGCTGTCCAAACTGGTGCTAAACTGTTCTAGGTTCCCTCACACCAGTGAGGGCTAAGTCAAGGTTTGGAGCAAAGGCTCACCTCTTACACTTATCTGATCCTCTCTTACCTCATATCGCCACACAGAGTGTGGGGACTGATTCATTATTGCTTGGCACAGAGCCACTGCCCTAAAGTCCAAGCCTGCTCGCTGATCCTGACACTTAAATGCAGCAAACCCACTGATTACACCCACTGAAAAGATCTGGCTGAATGGGAACATTTGCAATGGGAGAGCAACAGGAATTCCTTCAAGTCCATGGTACAGAGTCACCTTGACTTTATGTCCCCTGAGAAGAGCTTTCCATTGCTTGGCTTAGTCAAACCTGCAAGTAGATGATTGCACAGACGCACTGAAAAGATCTGGCTGAATGGGAACATTTGCAATGGGAGAGCAACAGGAATTCCTTCAAGTCCATGGTACAGAGTCACCTTGACTTTATGTCATGGGGTGCAGCTCTGCTCCCCCTTGTACTCCCATTTCGTTCTGGACTTCAGGATGATACAGAAAGGGACTCCAAATAGTCAAGTTTTTATAGCAGTTGTTACTGAGTGCTAGAAATTTTCAATAAAAAATTTAATATACTAGAATTCAAGTAAAAAAGAGCAATTTGCTTATAAAATATATTTGCTGCACTGTACCATGAACTTTGGTAGAAGTGTGCATGCTAGGGTTTTCAAATGAAACTTAAAAGAGTGGGACCTGGGAACCAAACTCCCTGAAACTCCACTGAAAACCCTTGCCTCAGTGCTTTGAAGAAACAACTTTTTATTGCATAGCTGTATTTTACCTCAAAATTGTAGAATTTTAGGAGGTTGGGTGTCTGGCTTGAGACCTACCACAAATGAAGCTGACCTCATCATAACCCTTAAAAAACCCCAACAACCCAACAGTCTATGTGAGAAACTGCCACAAATATTTTGGCAGCATTTATCAGTCTAAAATTCAGCCTTTTAGGGCTGACCTAGCATGAAGACTGAACCACATGCCAAGCTATAACTCCCCTCCTCCTTCCAAAATTGCAATTGTCTCATTTTTTTTTAATCCACAACCCAGTGTCTTAAGTCCAGTAGTGAATGTTAATGAAGTCTTGACCTGCAGAGTGCTAATTTCCTCTGGGACCACTAAAGGAGAAAACCTTTTCTATAAACTCCAGATCCTGTAAACTGAGAAGTTCATCGCTGTAACACCTAGAGTAGGATGGAAAGTGCCAGGAATGGAATCCAGAACCCCTTATTAGGGGTGAGATTCTGCCTCCAAAATCAGGTAGCACAGGATGGAGACAGTGTGATTATAGTCCATTTTAAAAAGTTTTAGTGGGCAATGAAAAATCCCATCCTTTAGCATCTTTGTCTTTTCTTTGTATACAGTCCTGAATCCTCTGCTAAGCTAGGTCTGTGTTCTGTCTCTCAAAAACTAGAAGGACCCTTTAATTTATATGCCAGTGGCATCTGTCACCTGTTCTTTTGGAAGTGCACAGAAAAGGAAGAAATCCAAAATGCTGCATGAAAAGAACGTAATTGATTACTTTTTTCCCCAGCAGTGCAACCTTTCCACCAGAATTTCAGTTACATGAAAAGGGACTCATTTTTCTCCTCTCTCCCTACCCTACAGTTAACCTCTGTCACTGCATAGAATGAAATATAGGGGAGAGGCTAGAAATATCCCATAAGTGATACCTGAATCAGTAGGCCATCCACATGGGGCAATGATCAAAATAGCCACTTCTTTTTGTTCACTCCTCTTTGGGCTGGAGAGCCAGACTCACACTCTTCTGCTTATACTCCACCCTCACGGCTGGTGCAGGAAAGACGATAGCCCAGCAGGCAGAACGCAGGGAGCAGAAGAGAGATTGAAATTTGAACCCAGGTGTGGATTCATTAGGGAAATTGATGCTTTTGCTTCCTCTTCTGTCTTAGCACACATGTGATCTGATGCGGTTCATCTTTCAGCTTCCCACTCTGCCTTTCTTCAGCTCGAGGCTGCAGCTACCACTCTCCAGCACCATGCTCTTGGTTACTAAGACCATTACGTGAGGGAGGAGGAGGAGGTTCTGCTGCCAGCCTTTCCTTCTGCGAGGACAGAGGTTACAGCAGCTGGAGGGTGCAGTTAGCTGGTGCTTAACCTTGCTGATAGGAGCTAAGACAGTTAAACTTGTACAATCTGGACAGACAGCACCAGACAGGTTTACAGTATCCTTTGGAAGGTAGACACCTCCTAATTAGCCACTGTGTAGGACTGAACAGATATGAACGCAGTCAGAAATTCACTTCACATCCTCTTTTGAGTACCTCAAGTCCTGTCTTAGGTCTGGCCCTAGGCAAGTAGAAGCAAGCAATCTTTCTGCAGAACGACCATTAATTTCCTGTCCTCGGTGTTAGTTTGGTTTTGACAACAGTGTCATTTACTTGTCTGACTTCTTTGAAGATGTCTCCTGATCCTTTTGTGTCTGCCAGTCTTTGTGACCACTGCCATTGGGTGCTATTTAATAAAAGGCTTGACGTTTGGAGAAACTTAACCTAGGAGTATTTTCACTATATCTTTAAACCAGTATCACAGCCTCATAAAAAAGTAAGTAAAACTTAACTTCTCTTTTCGACAAACCCTACAGAAGAGCTAATGTGAAGCACAGGTAACAGAGAAAAGAAAAGGTCAGGACTTAACTCCTCATTCATTAAAATTTCTGAAATGCTTGGAATTTAATGCAGAGGAGTCTCCTTTTCACCATAGTTATGTGAAAGACCAGAATAAAACAGAGTTAAATGAGGCAAATATATAAATAAGAGAGCCTAGAGTTTGTGGTAGCTTTACTTACTATCTTAATTATATATTTCCTTCAAATATTTCCTTTTTCCCTCCCTGGGACAGATGGAATAAATTAATCTTAAATGCAGCATAAAATCTATTCCTGATCCATTCATATGCCAGTGCTTAAACATAACTAACTGGAATAATAAAAGTCAGAGATGGAAAAGATCTATTAGCTGACCACCTAAAATTTTACATACAGAAACGTATCGATTTAACTATACCTATTTCTAAATATTTAAAGAGGTTTGGTTACATCTTGAATCAGTTCAACAGTGGCTAGAATCAATTTATTTCACTTTGAAATCACGCTTAAAAGCAAATGGAAGTGGCCTGCTTTTAAGCACAGTTACACTAACTAAATAAATGCATGTGTGCAGAGTAAGAATCAGGAAGAGAGCAAGTTCTGTCCAGTTCTGGTAACACAGACTAGCAATACCTCCTTTGGGGGCCCAGGGTCCTCCACTGCCATTGCAGTTGATCGAGAATAATTATTTACCCATTCCCTAGACAGAGGTCCAAGCTGAGAATCAGGAAATACTAAATTGATATCTGTTTTGCCTCTCTCTGTCCTTGAATGAATCTCTTACCATTACATTAAGACTGAAAACATGTTAATACCTCTTACTTGAATATGATGATTTAAATATGAGCAAGCTGTGAACCAGCTCATGCCACGATTACTTTCACAGCATTTTGATCCCAGTCCTAAAATAAATCATACGCATTTAATTTTGTGAGTAAATTGGTTTAGATGGCAGTTTGCCAGTCACCAAGGATAGAAGAGTTTGTTTCTGTATATTGTGAGCTACTATGTAGGTGCCTGTACAGGACTCCTGTATGCGCACTTTTACATGGATTCAGGTTCACAGAGTGGGAGGGATTGGAAGGGACCCCTAGAGATCATCTAGTCCAACCCCCTGCTAGAGCAGGATCCCCTAGAGTAGATCACACAGGAACAATTCCAGGCGGCTTTGGAAAGTCTTCAGAGAAGGAGCCCCCTCCTCCTCTCTGGGCAGCCTGTTCAGTGCTCTGTCACCCTCACAGGGAAGAAGTGTTTCCTCATGGTCAGGCTGAACCTTCTGTTTTCCAGTTTATGGCCATTGACCATTGCCCCCAGTCCTGTCACTGGACACCACGGAGAAGAGCCTGGTCCCATCTTCCTGACACCCACCCTTGAGATATTGATAAGCATTGATAAGAACCCCCCTCAGCCTCCTCTTCTCCAAGATAAACAGACCCAGCTCTCTCAGCCTTTCCTCATATGGAAGGTGCTCCAGGCCCTTCATCATTTTGTTCAGACTAGCTTTCAGCCACTTGATGGGGAAAGACAGAAGAGGAATTACGACTGAAGGGTCTTATTCCATAGCTAAACCCTTATATTTATAGTAACGTTCATGTGAAATCCTCCACATAAACTGAAAAATCATTTATACTGCTTTCAAACCTAGTCAGATATTCAAAACAGATTAAGTACCAACTTTCCTACACAATGAATTTTTTTCTAGTTCTTGAGGAATAGTAGAGGCTGAAAGTTTCTTCTAAAGATCACTAGAGATGCATGGTGGCCTGAACTGTGACGGAGAGGAGCCTCAGGACTGCACACCAGCCCAGCATCTCTCAGCGGCAGGGCAGTGTGAATTCATCAGTTTCGTAATAAGCGTTTCTGGTTTAGTGCCTGCTCATTGTTCCTACAATATGCTAACAACACCTTGACAGCTCTTCCCAAGATGTTCTCCTTTCCCGTGATTTTACAAGCATCCTACTCACATCCGG
This sequence comes from Eurypyga helias, assembly GCF_000690775.1. Classification (NCBI taxonomy): domain Eukaryota; kingdom Metazoa; phylum Chordata; class Aves; order Eurypygiformes; family Eurypygidae; genus Eurypyga; species Eurypyga helias. Next base: position 1,351 of record NW_010234193.1, on the reverse strand, counting down.
ATTATTTTACAGAACAAGGGCCATACAATGTTAGGGACAACAGTGGCATGAACTACACCCAGCTGAGCCCGTTAAATAATGTCACATGTTACCGTTAATTTGTGCTACTGGATGTCTACATACGGCTTAATGTACCACTGGCAAGCAGGACTGCATCTTGAAATGAAGGACACCGATGCCGTGCAATGGAGACATAACTAAAAAGAACTGGTGGCAAGCTAAACCAGATTAGCACTTCTTACACCAATCTAAGATGGTTTTGTGCAGTATATTTTTACATTTTGGTCCATTTTATGTCTCAAATATTGAGATTTTCACTCTTTTTATTCTTTCTTGTAAGGCACAAATAATAAAAAGGAGAAGAAAATAATTATTTAAAAAAAGAAAACCAACTTTTTTTTTAAAAAACTTTTGACCACTTTCTGCAAGTGGCCACCTCCTGCAGCTGACAGTAATCTGGTAGACAGAGAATTTTGAAAAATTCATCACATCTGTTTTGTTCCACAAAACATTAATGGAAGCATTCCCAGTTCCGCAGTAGATGTTTGGCATTTTTTTTTTAAATTGTCTCACAATATCTAGATTGTGGGCAACACGGAACACCACCTCCCAGTTCTGTGCTTGAATCTGATGCAGAGGAGACACAAGTGCTGGTCTCCTGGGTTGGAGACACAAGGTAACAGATCAGTTCTGTCCCCTTTCTCTTGTCATCTGCTACAGCCTGAATGACCCAGAGGATTAAAGAAAGGCTAAATTTTAACCTGAGTGAGAGGTTGTTTCACACCTATGTGGGTGAATATTTCTATTTATGTAAGTGAGGGAGAAACAGAGAGGTGTTCACCTCCAAACACAAAACAGATGGGCACGCGTGACATGCACCGAATACAGGAGCTCACCCACGACTTTCCACCGCACTCTCACGTTATTTATTGACTACGACTGCCCCGACACCGGTACACATTCCTACATCAGCATTTCTTCACAGGCAGCATTCGAAGTGTTCCTTTCCCATCACGTCGGTTTCTCATGGGGTTGGAAAACCGTCCCCTGTCCATTTCTGTGCATGATTACAAAATGATTATATTCGATGTACTGAACAAGCGCCAGGATGGAGAAAGCTCAGAACAGCGCGAGACTTCAAATAAAAGGTTGTTCACAGCCGATATACCGAAACCGGATGGGTAGCAGGGACGTCCATCCAGCAGGCTCTCCTAACTCTCCCTGGATCTGGGGCGAGCACCTACTGGAGACACAGCAGCGATGAAGGTGCTGAAGCAGTTTCTGTAACAGGAGTACCTAAACGCGGTGACAAGGGCGGACGAAAGGTTTTCTGCGCGGGGCGGGGGTGTGT
>NW_010234192.1:0-27667 GCF_000690775.1 Eurypyga helias | reverse complement strand
GCCGACGTCTGTCACGGTGGGGCTTCTCCGCGTGCGGGTGGAGAGCCCTTGGGAGGCTTGTTCAGGGGCGTCCGTTTGAACCCGACACCCATTTTCCAAGGCCGTCGTTGGGAGAGAAGAAAAGCGTCGGCAGGGATTGATGCAGCTCAGGTGAAGCGCAATGACACACGGCTTTCTGCGGAATTTTGTTTTGATTCTCTAGCCCGGCCTTATTAGTGAAATTCCTCCGGGCGACCTGGCGCACCTTTTGATTAAACACTAATTTGGGTGTTGGTGCTCGGCTGGTGGCAGCTGCTGTTCTAATGACTAACAATACCCTAAGCGTTGTGCTCCTGGTATTCTGAAACGTGTTAAATACGGTATTGCTGAAAATCTGCCAGCTTTAGGGTGGTTTTTCTCACGGTAAAAAGGTATTGGAGCCCAAGAAACTCTGTTGAAAGACCTGTCTGTGGATTTAGAAGGATAATGTAGTGTCCTGAAACCTTAGTCTGCCACCAGTGTTCCAACAAGTAGCTCGTATACGGTTGGAGACATTCGTAAAACTCTGTATTAGAATTGCCACTTTGCATTGAAGCACAAGAAGCGCAAGTGGCTATCGACTGCAGGGGCTTTCTCTACAGTGCTTTGAGGGGAAACAAGGATATGATCTTTGTCACCTTAATCCTTTTTGAAAAAGCAAAGTCAACTTGTTATAAAAGTCTTAATTTGTTTTTCCTAATGGAAAATCAAATGAGATGCTTGTTAAAGTCATTTGACAACTAGACTTCCTCTTTGATACTGTGTTATCCTTGATGATAATTTGATAAAACACTTAGGAAGAAAAAAAATACTTTACCTCTGAACAAATCAAAGACTTTCAAGCAATAGTCTCCTCACTTCCAGGTGTACTTCTTTGTGGCCTGTAGAAATTAGAGAGACTCTCGCGTACGAATAGGCTGCCTTTCATCAAGCAGGTAATAGCACTTGAATGTTTATATTGAACACGCTTTCTTCCAGCCGTCAAAGATAGTATTTCTGTTGACTAACGAGGTTGCTTTAAATTTGCAGTAGTGAATGGGGAAGAAATGCGTAGCAGCATCTCTTCCTGCATGATCAAGCCAAGGTACTATGTATGTAAGTTTTTAAAGATGAAAGTGGTGGATTTAGATGCTTCGGAGGGAGAGGGATGAAAGGAGAGGTCACCTCGAAACTGTGAACTTGAGGAAGAGAGTCAATTGCATGGGACTGTGTGCATTAAGGTTGTCTTGCCGGCCCTATGGTAAAACTGGAGTCAAATGCAGATTGACTGGGATTAAAAACTTGATGCTTCTGCTAGCAGGCTTGAACATTTCTTCAAGCCTTTGCTACCCTGGGGATCATACTTGGAAGTTGAGAAAAATGCAGCCTCTAGCTCTTCACAACAGACCTATTGCTCTTGTTTCCATGTTTGACGCTTGTGGCAGCTACAGAAAAGTAAGATACTGAATATAACTATTTGGTGTTAAGGCCTGGTAAGTTAATTCTGCTGACCAATTTCTGTCTTGGAAGTTGTGCTTGGCATAGAATTGATCTTCACAGAAAGCACTGAAGTGCTTTACAGAGCTGAAACAGGAGAGCTGCTGGTGAAAATGCTCCCCTTTACTGCAGGAGAAGAAGTGGCTGTCTGTCTCCAGGTTGAGTTTTCTGGCTCAGTTCACTCCTAATCACTCTTTGAACAGTTCTTTGCTGCAGTCTTTGTCCATTAAATGTTTGTCTCTGACACAGGTCTCCCTGGTGGGGCTCATGTTTGCATGCCATAGCATCAAGTCTAGCTTCACAGCATCCTTCCGTCCCTGAGACGAGTGGTTTGTTTAGCGGGGGGCAAGCCAAACTTTGGGGGACTGCCACCTCCCAAGGTTGATGTTCAGACTTTATTCTTGGGCAGGTAAACAGTCGTTAGCTTAACAAGTCTGAAGAAATTACTTGAGCAGTGCTGGATGAAGGGGTCTGGATATGGTACAAGTACCTCCCTTTTGTTTTCCCTCCTGCAGTCTTGGTTGGTTTTGTTCTACCAATTTTTGCAGAAGGAGATTTGCGCAAGTGCTGGTTTCCTCTTACAGAATAGAGAGCAAGGAAGAGTGGCATGTGCTTCCTGCGAAGTGCATGCTTAAACAACAGGGGAGAGGGAAGTGTTGTGTTCCTTACAGAGGAAAATGCAGATGGGTAAGAAAAGCAGCACAGATCCGACGTGGTGGAAAGGCTTGTCTCTAATGTCCTGGCAGCTAGCACAGCGATCTGTGTCTTATTCCGTGTCTTGTCCTAAAGTCCTCGTGGTCAGTCTGTGCAGAACGTCATGGCTTGGCTTCGTGACCTCATCAAGTAATTTGTTTTGGTCCTTGTTGTGGTTTAGCCCCAGCCAGCAATTAAGCACCACCCTTACTCACCCCCACCCCAAGTGGGATGGAGGAGAGAATCGGGAAAAGAATCCTCATGGGTTGAGATGAAAACAGTTTAATAGGACAGCAAAGGAAGAGGAAATAATAATATTACTGATAAAGAAATATACAACAAGAAGTGATGCACAGTGCAGCAATTGCTTACCACCCGGTGATTGATAGCCTGTCCCAGAGCAGCAATTCCTGCCTCCCTGTCATACACGAGCATGACCTTATGTGGCAGGGAATACCCCTTTGGCCAGTCTGGGTCAGCTGTCCCGGCAGTGTCCCCTCCCAGCTCCTTGCACACATCCCTGCTGGCAGAGCATGGGAAGCTGAAAAGTCCTGGACTTGGTACAAGCACTACAACAACTAAAAACATCAGAGTGTTATCAACATTATTCTCATACTAAATACAAAACACAGCACTATGCCAGCTATTGGACTGAAAATTAACTCGGTCCCAGCCAAAACTAGGACACTCCTGAAAGATGCCATATCCTGGTTTTCTGGAACAGTGTTGTGGTGTGGGATGTTTTTTTTTTTTCCCTCCTCGTTCCACCTTTAGAAAAAGGTCTGGTTGGATAGATCAGCAGTGCCAAAGGAAGATCTTCATGCTAGCTTCTTGCCATTTTCTTATGTGCTGAGTATATCTGCCCTTAGAATTTAGAGATGTAAGGATTGATTTTTGAGGTAGGAGTTCTCATTCTGGGTAAAATGTAGCCTGGTGTTCAGGCTGCAGTAAAGGCTACCAACATAATTTTTTTTTCTTTTTCCCTCTGAATGTAAGTTGTAGCAAAAAGTTCTATTTGATGAAACTGAGGCTCACTAGGAAGAGCCTGTCAGCTTAACACTTACTTGAAGATTTAGTCAGAAACGGCTGCTGCTTGAAAATGTTAAATTGGGTAGTGGTTTTGATTTACTGTGAGACAAAAGCTGATTAATTTGATCTGACTTGGATAGGTGATGGTATCAAATGAACTCTGTGTTTTGTTGCCAGAAAGGGGAACTGCTTTAAGTGGTTAGCTTTGCTTTACTTTACTTTGTGGTGCAACATACTGGTTTCGTACCTGGCATAATGATAATAAAAGGTAACAATTTATTAATGATACTCCAAATCTTTAATTAGCTCCAGAACTAGTATTTTAGGAGTTTGGGGACAAAAATGTTAGGCACTTAATTGTGTATCGAACCTGTGCTTGAGTAGCATGTGGAAATACTCTGAAGAATGCAGGATACAGTGTGTGTCCCTACGTCACTTCTGCTTTAGTTTTGCTGCCTTCAAGTGGCGTGCTGTATTGTGCCAGACACACCTGCCTGTGTCAGATGCCTATGTAGGTCAGTACAGAAAATTATAGTAGAAGATTCCGGGAAGGGGAAAACCAGCCAGAACTCCATTTGCAACTTTTAATCCAGGCCGTTTTAAACAAAACCAGATTATAGATCTATATGTAATGCTTCGGGTAGGAGTGAACCGCTTATTGGAAGCGAAGCAGGGCATTGTAGTATGACAGAATCTTGAAGCACAATTTCCTCATGTTCTGCTGTGTTGCATCATGTTCTTCCTTGTTCTTTTTCTCAGTTGCACTGGTTTTGGCTGGGATAAGGTTAACTTTCTGCACAGTAGCTAGTATGAGGCTGTGTTTTGGATTTGTGCTGAGAATATTGACAATATACTGATGTTTGTAGTTGTTGCCAAGCAATGTTTACTTTAAGCCAAGGACTTTTCCATTTCTCATACTGCACCTGTGTTCCCAGCTGCTTCTCTGCAGGAATCTGAGAGGGGACACAGCCAGGACAGCTGATCCAGACTGACCAAAGGGATATTTGATGCCATAAGACATCATGTTCAGTATATGAGTTGGGGAGAGTCAGTTGAGTGGACTCTTGCTGCTCAGGGACTGGCTGTGTCGGGTGGTGAGCAGTTGTATCACTTGTTTGGTTTTATTTTTATTGCCATTTTCCTTCTTGTTACACAGTGGTATTATTATTTCATTTATTTTCAGTTATTAAACTGTTCTTATCTCAACCCACAAGTTTTCTTACGTTTTTTCCTCTTACATTCTTCCCCATCCCAGAGGGGAAGGAGGAGGTGAGCGAGCAGCTGTGTGGTGCTTTAGTTGCAGGCTGGGGTTAAACCGTGACACTAGTTTATTCCGTGGGCAGTCTGTCATCTCAGAAAATGAATTCTACTTCCCTATTTCATAACTGTTCGGGGTAGAAAAAAGCTTGATCCTCTTGTTTAGCAATGAAAGTAATGCAGCATTATACTGCCAGTAGAATCACAGCTTTTGTTTGTTTGTTTGGAACCTTTCCCCCCTCAGGTTGGCCTTCGGCAGCTAGATATGTCCTTACTGTGTCAGCTGTACTCCCTCTATGAATCGATTCAAGAATATAAAGGTGCCTGCCAAGCTGACTCTAATGCAGACTGCACTTACGCTCTGGAAAATGGTTTTTTTGATGAAGAGGAGGAATACTTCTAGAAGCAGGAAGATTCACTTCCAGCCTGACTGAGGTTCTTTGTCCTCTCCCTGTAACACACCTTGACAAGAATGACTGGAATCTGTACCAATCTCCCTTCCTGAGGAGGAACACCCAGCTACCCCAAGTTGTCTTAAATTCACAAATTTTAACAGGCTGTCAGTACAAGCTACTCATGCAAATACCACTTGAGGAGAGTGCTGTACTCTTAACTTTTGAAGAGTCCTCAAACATGCTTGACAGGAGTTTTCAATTTAATTTGCAAGGTGGGTGTTTTCAACTTAGAAATGTTGGTAGCTTATAACTGGAATTTTAACTATAGAAGACAGCAGTGACTTCCTCAATTGTAGTAACTTTGTAAGGAGGGAGGGAAGCGTCCGCTATGGTGTAAATAGCTGTAGGCGATTTTTTGGGGGTTTTGGTCAATTTTGAACAGACATCTGGATGCACGCACATCCTCAGCTCTACTAAGCTAGTTCTGCTCTTATCAGCTGCATCCAGTTTTGTACTGGGTGGATTGTTTACAGTTTAGATTTTTTTTTTTTGTCTCCTTAAGCTAATTTTGACTTTTCCTCAGCCCTGGCTTACAAGCTGTACGTGTGACAGTGAATCTTATCAGCAGGTTTTTTTTCTGTTGATCTAATTCACTTCTTTGGTACTGCCAGTTGGCGTTAACTTTCATACTACGGTCTGGATTTCTCGTGTCAACGTAGCTCTTTGACCTACTAAACTCTGTTCTGAAAAGAATTGCTTAGCTTTTACTGCACTGCATAGTAAAAGCACAGATTCAAACATAGTCTGTCTGCCACTATGTGGCTTGGAATAACATGAACTCTTGTGCAAGTGTTCTTGATCATATGAAGGATACAGAGACCTCTCATATGACAAAATGGGACAAATTGCAATATTTTATACTGGGTGAACTTTGTTTCTGTAAGGTAGACTACAGCTCTTTTTAAAATGCAAAATAAGTATTTTGAGCACATACTTTGCATATGTTAAAACTTTTTATACTAACTTGTTCTTTGAAGTCTAACTTATTTTTGTTTTCGGAACTTACTAAAGCACTCAGTTAAGTTTTTATTGTTTCATAGTGTGTACACGTAATGCCTAATCAGCTTGGAAAATGAGAGTTGCTAACTGAGTCTTCACCCTTCTCAGTTTTAAGTAAAACCGGCTCCCAACGCAATTTTAATTTCTTTAATTCAGTTCTCAAGATTGCTGCAAAGCACAGTGCCTGAATCTTGTCACGAGCTAATAATTAAGGGCTGAAATCTCAAAGGGTTTTTGCATGGTCCGTATCTGGCACGCATACGGTTTACAGAAAGAATTGGAGATCACGTTCTGGGGTAGCTCCTTTCTTAGTATTTAGCGAAGGCTAGGATGTTGCAGTGCTAAAAGTCAGGAGACTTGCAGGGTGGAGTTTCTGTGCATTCCCTCTAAAACTGGCTTATTTTAGTGGAATTAAAAGGCCACAGGAGTAAAGACTGTGCTGTAATTGTGTATGTGTGTAAGTTCTTAATCTAGTCTGTGGCAATGGTTGGATTTTTTTAAATGTTACTCTGGTCTAATTAATTCACTGTCCCCCAATTGAAACAAATAAGGCAAACACAGATAATCCAAATGGCTACGTCTGTATTTAAAAAGTTGTGTATGTGCGTATACATGTATGAGTATATATACATGCATATGTACATACAACTTTATGCTTTTGACTTAAGAATGTATCAGCTTTGAGTATAATTTGCTGTGCTTTTGGTATTTAGAAACAGCTTTTTCTAGTCTGTTGAAGTACTGCTACTTTCTTGCTCTTTCCCAAGAAAAAATAAAAAGCATGATGTTTAGCATAATTCTTTTAATGTGGTGTGCGTTTTAATTTATCCTTCCAGTGAATCTAATCCCGTCCCATTCCCAGCCTCCCCCTGAAAAACGTCGGCCTGGTCATCATCCCTGGATTGAAACAAGTGATTTTTAAATTACAGTGGAAAAGGTTCTACTTGCCTATATTTGGAGTGGGAATTTCGTACTTCTCTGTCTTAATTGGATTTTACTTATTTTTTTAATTCAACAGGGAAAATGCTGTCTCTACTCGAATTATAGGTTTTGTTTTTCAAACCTGTACACGGTGCCATTCATTAACAGACCCACTAGTGAGATTGGACTTGGGCAAAATTCACCAGACTTCTCTCTTACTGAGATAAAACTTAAAAAGCAAAAGAATTTGTTTTTAATTCTAATGCAGTATGCTTGTGAGTTGGGGAACGTGGAATACATGGCTGCTATTTGCTGTACCAAGAGAACCATAAAAATATCAAGGCATCAGTCCACATCATCATCCGCACTGGAAGAAGGATGGATTATGAGGCCTTGCTAAGTTTTCAGCATCTTGTCCCTTCTGACACCACCACCTGGCATGGCAGAGTCTGTATTGCTAAAGCAAACTGAGATGCTGTGAAGGCTGACTACCTAGGCAATGGTTTTAAACCCAGTGGATCAGTTATAAGGCAATAAGCGGTTGTTTCAGAGGCAGATTTCTGTGCCTGGTGCTTCATTTGTGAGCTGTATCCCTTCACATCGTAACAGCATGAAGTAGGGAGACTGCTTTGCAAGAGAAATGCTTGGTGGGGAAATACAGCTGAAATACGGAGGAATTCGATTGTGTGTGTGATGGAACAAGCTGCAATGCTGCAAAACCTTGCTACTCTTGGTCCAGATCCCGTACCAAGAACAACCCCTTTCCCATTTTTACTCCATAACCCCGTTTGAATTACACGTAACCATTTAAGGATACCTTTTAAAGGCAAACCAAAACAAACTCTTGAAAACCCAATCACTACCACCCAACTCTGTCCCGCACCGCGCAGCAACTTAGGCAGTACCGAGCATGTGCAGGAGACGACAGGTTTTCAAGGAAAATGAGGTCAGGCTCCTGCTGCTCAGAGATGGAAAACTCTGAACTCAGCAGTTCAGAAGGCAATGTACTGTGGGTAACTTCAGTGGCCTTTCTCCAGAGGGCCTACACATGTGGTAAAGCACTTCAAAATGAGGAATTATTAGGTCTGTGCTAGCTGGATTTGAAGATTAATTTATTTTCTTTTTAAAAAACATACCACCCTCATTTTATTGCTGCTGTTGCAACAGAGTCAATAATTACATTACAGTCTAGTTTCTTGGAGATGTTCTCAGTCTACAACAAGAGAAGAGTCACTGGAGAAAACAGGTGGCCGAGGCCCCGGGAGCTCTAACAGCTCTCTAACAAAGCTGAACCTAAATAAGCATTTAGGTTCAGCTTTGGTTCCTGGTGAAGGCACTGTCAGCCCTACTGATTTTGGTGAGGATGGACTTTGAAGCAGGGATCTTCTTCCTGAAATCGGAACTGCTGTTTGTCTCTTTTATTTCCAAGGCTATGGAAGAGCTGCGTGGTATCTACACTTAGATACAAGAGATATTCAAATACACCCTATAAATGTTTTCAAAGGTGCTACTTCGTAATGCAGTGAAACGCAGTAGGCAGTCATTTGATTAACTTGTGAATCAGGTCAGTGTTGCTTCAAAGGAAGAGTTTTCCGGTAAAGGTGGGGCAAAACTGGACTCTCGTCCTGGGTAGCTTGGACTCAATTGCTCTCTGAGTTTTTAATACAAAATTCAGTGCAGTCACATGGCATTGAAAGACTAGAAGGATTATGCAAAAATTATATTTGTAATTAATTAGTTCCTGATCGTAGGTAACGAAATAATTTTGCATGACCTTCTTAAGCTGATTTTTAAAAAATTACTCTTGCGTTTTCTTGTAAAATAATAGTTCGCAAAATTTGAAATGCAACCAGGAGAGTAGCAAAGCCCTCAGAATCTTTATAAAAAGGTTGATCCACTTAGTACCTCTTTACAAACCCCAGGTTTTACCCCGTACTTAGTCCCTGGAGAAACAAAGCTTAGACGATGACTGTCCATGCATTTTATGTCAGCCTGTTTGCTATAAACCACATCTGATACAAGTTGGAAAGTTGCTGTTTTCACAAACCTTGTGAAATGTAGCAGCGTGAGGAGAGACTGCTGCTTCCACGGACAGGATCATGGGTAAAACTCTTCCATCTTGGCCACCTGGCATCCAGAAAGCAAAAGCTGGGTGGTGACCCGGCCGTGGCACGTGCTGGCGTGGGTGCCAGTGGGTGAGGTGGGAAGAAGGTGGGTGTCTCCAGCATGTCTTTCAGCCAATGAGTATGAAAACTGGAGATACAGCAAAGGGCCCAGGGAAGAACCCCAGGAGCTGCCGTCATGGGACGCTGGAAGGGGTGAGTTTTGTGAGGAGGGATGTTGCAGAGTTTTTGGAGGCTGGAGCTTCAAGCAGTTTGGGAGGAGATGCTGAGCTGGGACACAAAGTTGTTTAAGATCCTGTGATGCCTTAGTTCAGCTGCTGACAGCTTGGGGGATTTTTCACGTCCTTTTTCAGCCTGTTTTAGAGCCTGGGTGTATGCTACTTGCCACGTATTTTTAACCGAACAGTCGTTTTTTGCAGGTACGTGGTTTTGCTGAACTGGAAAGAACACGTTTCCTTTGCCTTGCTGCCTAGCTGAAGCCACTCATTTTGCTTGAGGAATGAGGTATGAGGTTGCTCTGAGGGCGAGGGGAACTAATTCCCCCACTGTCATTCAGCTGACCGCTGGAGGAATGTGAAACGGGAGGATTAATCCAGTATGTGCCAAAGGGAACCCTTCAACAGGTCTTTTCTTCTCAAAAGTGCAGCTTTGTGTCCTTCAGCCACTCTGAAATAACTTACTCCAGCTTTCGCGATGCCTGCCTGTAGAGGTTATGTTACCACGGCAGTTTGAGGTTCATATTCTTTTCCATATACTGCATGCTTTTGCTCAGAAAGCTCCTCCTCAGATGCACATTTTCCATCCACTGTTATCTTTGGTTTACTTGAAGCTACTAAATTTAACTGCAGACCACGCTGTATGACCTAAGGAAATAAACCCTTTGTTTTCTTAGCAAACTAGTTAAAAACTCTATTTTGCAAAGTCATCGCATTGCAAAGTACATAGATTTTAACGTTTTTCTGGGAATTCCAAAGCTCCCTAAGTGCTAAAGGTTCCTAAATGGCCGTTCCGTGATCCTGGTGACCCTAACTGTGCCATTAGCCGTGCAAACGTCCAGGGTCGGCTGCAGGGACTAGTTGCTGCCCTGGCTTGAGGAGCCTGGGGAACCTGGCAGTGGTCTGCATGTAGTGACAAACTCTCCCCAGTGGAGGTGGTCTGGAGGAGCAGAGGTCACCCCACGGAACCTAGATGTGCTCCAGGGCATATGTGATGGATTAAACCATAGGAGAGGCTCCATGTGTGCTGGATGGGGGCAATTGCACCCTGTGAGGAAGCAGTAGGATAAACGTGGGTTCTTGGCTCCAGATGACCAGCAGTGAGTTTGGCCATTGGTGGTGGAGGAACTTTAGAGGGCATGAGTATTCCCTGCAGAAGTCTGTTTCCCTTACTTTTTTGGCTCCCCTTCATCCTTTCTATTCAGGAGAAATCAGTAGATAAATGTGGAAACAACCAGCCCCGAGTAATGAAGCCCACATCTGATTTCAGAGGAATGTGCTTTTAGGAGTAGAATTTACATTTTTCAGATAAGGTTGGTATGCAATTTAAAGAGACAAACCCATTTGCTATTGAAATGCTGGCGACTACTGCAACCTTTCGCTGAACTTCTGCCACGGTTTTAAATGCATTCATGCTAAGACAGCGTTAAGATAATGTCTGTAAGAGAATGTGATCTTTGAGAATTCCTCAGTTTAAAATGAGAGAAGAAATCCCAGGCAAAGTGTGGATTATTAGAATTTAAAAAGAACATGACCAAGCAGACTGTTTCAAATTGTTATTGCATAGAGAGTTCAATCCTGTGTCAAACCACCGCCTTTAATTCATGTTAGCAGAAGCAGTTCAGTCGACCTTGCAGTCCTAACTACTCCCCTTCAGAAATCACAGGCATTTCTTCTGTGCGTCGGAAACGTCCCTGTGATTATCTGGCTATAGACACTGAGTAAGAGTGAGAGCTCATTTTGGCTCAGGATACCAGGCACTGTCACAAACAATAAAGTTGCCTCTGTGAGCCCTACCAGCTCTTCCTTAAATCCTTCTGTCTGGTCAAACAGCAGAACCTTTTAAATCATTTACAAAAAGGCAGCATAATAAGGTCGTTACGTCAGTTAGAAAAGCACCTGGACAAGAGGGACAGTACATTTTATTTTTCCTCTCAACCCTTTACATCGTCTTCAGTTTAACTGTATCTGGAATTTTAACAAGAAGCTGTAGCACTAATTATTTGCACTGAAAGCACCCCCCCAGCCTACAATTTCATTAGTGTTGCTTAAGATAGTGGAAAGTTCAGGCAGGGCATGCAGAGGCAAATTAACAAGGAGCGATGCAAAGTTTTGGACAGGCAAAGTACAAGCTTAAACAGGACCTCATTTTTAACTTGTTCCATTACCATTAATGAGTAACATGCAATAACATCATAGGCCTTTCTTATAATGGAATACAATTACTCTTTTATATGCTGCATTACACAAAAGGTAAATACCAAAATAATAAAATAGTTGTTTGGCATAGGGGAAGGACATTTTACAAGAATCAGCTGAAAGAAAAATAATACACCAAATCAGGGTGAAAGTTCACTTCTCACAAGCACTAGAATATCGAAGTCCTGTTACCATTTGGTTTTTATCCTGTCTGAACATGGTATGTCTGTATTCTCTCTGAGTCTCAATATTCCTTGTCTTCTTCTGTTCAATATTGTACAAACAATGCAGAATCTTGGCTTCTATCTTCAAATTACCCGTGCTGTACAATTACCCTATAACCTGTAGGGGGAAATAGAATACATAGCACCTATTCACTATCATTTATACCTCTTTGTGTGTGTTTTTAGAAGAGGAGAGACATTTATGAACAAGGCTGAAGTGTATTTTGCGACAGTAATTGCGTTTGCATAAAGGATTAAAATCTAATGATAAATGAGAGAGGTAGAAATTTGCAGTAATCTCTGTGGGGAAGAAGGAATTTTGGTTTATGCATTTCTTTTATCCTGTCTCGGGTCCTTTTGCACAGAATTTGCTTGAGGTTTGAGTTTTCATATGTAAACAGATTTGTCTCTCTCCAGTGCTTTATGTGGTTAGACAAAGGCACTGTTTTTTCCCTTGTGCTGCTTATCACTAGCCAGTCGTTCCTGAAGTCCTGTTTGTGGCAGATGTAGGACTGTTCTGCGCTTCCGGTGTCACTTCTCAGAGAGAATCAAGCTCTTTTCTGTGCCTTTAAAGGCAGGTGCGCTCGGACAGAATATGTCAGTTGGTGTGGGAGAAGCCAAGCATATCTCACTGTTACTGCAGACATTAGTTTGTAAAAACGTCTGTTTAAAAGTATGCCAACCCCAAAAACTGACCCTGTGATTTCTTTCACAAATCAGAAGGGAGTTTGCACAGATGCGTCTCTTCTCCAAGGCCAGAGATCTCAGTTCCCCATGCCCATTCTTTCATTCCATTGTGAATTAAATGCTGGGCTTTGTAGGCAGCGGTTGTATTTTTCTTTCAGCTTAACTGTGTGTGACCCAGCGTGTAAGTCCTTACAAGAAGCCTGCAGAAGATTTGGAGAGGTACAGGCTGCCTTATTTAAAGGTCCTAAATGCTTTGCAGTCCTACAGCCGAGAAAGCCGACTGATGGATTTTCACCTTGCTGGCTTAGCAAGGCTGGTGCAGAGGGGCAGCAGATAATTGGAAGCATGCAACCCGGAGAACAAAAGTAGAGGACGCTGGCTTATTAAAAGGTTAAGTTACCATCTTCATAGTGAATTCTGCAAGTAAAACCTTGTATTTTCACAAAACCATACTGCAGGAATAAATGTCGTTGAAAAGGTGAAAACCGAGTGGGCATCAAACTCTCACTGCACAGAGTAAAAGCTGACAGGTCTCCTAATCTAGGAAAGGCAGCTTAGCTTTGGTCTCTCCGAGCCAGGATCTCTGCCTGCCAGCGAGAACATCTGTCGAGTGCCCGTCCAGCCTCATGGCTGGAGGAAGGACCCGGTGACCTCCGAGTTCACTCCTAGCCCCATCCCATTCCATGAAAACAAAACCGTTCCCCTGGGCGGTGGCAGAGGCAGCTGCTAGCTCGGGACAAAGAGCTGAGCCTCCAGGAGCAGCTGCTGTGAGGAGTTTAGTGAGGCCAGCACTTTTCGGGGTATAATGGCATGAAATTAGAGATGGCGGCGTCCTCCCTGCCATTGTAGTGAGGAAGGATCCGCATGCTAGGGCTCCCTGTCCCGCCATCCTCTATCCGGACATATGGCAGAGGATTGAAAAAACCTCTCTGAACTTCCTATCAAAGGCTCCCGCCGCGGAGTTGGATTAGCATTGCCACGCTGGCCTTTTCTTAATGAAAGCAGATGAGTAACAACGAGGGGAGACGTGATCTGTATGTGTTTCTAATGCTGTTTTATCAGGGACGTGAGCTTTTTTTTAAAAGAATTGACACAATCTGCCATGTTACACGTCAAACTGTAGCGAGGCTGAGGTGCCTTTCTCCCAGGTGTCTTTTTTTTTTTAGACTGTAGGACCTTTATATGGTCAGAAGCTGCACAGTTTCATGCAGGGCTAAGGCAGAAAATGCACAGGCTGTAAGAATAGGCTGACCTTCCTTCTCCCATCTACACACATCATTTACATCAATCGCTCAATTCAATTGAGCAGGAAAGTTTTTAGGGAAAAATTCCTTGAAAGAAATGTAAAATAACGTTTGGAAATACATGTTTTAATACAAACTAAGTCCTGTCACGTGGTTATGTAAAAACCTACCACTGTGTTCATCCACAGGAAAATTAATTTGCTCTTCCAAAGGAAAGGTTTTGAATAATCTGTCCAACCCTGCTGAAAAAATTCTTCACTACTAAGCCCTGTCTTCCTTTCATTTTGCCCTCTCCCAGGACAGAATGAGTAAGAGAGGGATTGTGTTTTCCTTGCTGTGCAGCCCACCTGTCATTTCCAGACTAAGTTGGAAAATTGTCCTTGTAGGGAATTCATAGGAATCACAGAGATTCCTGTTGAAAAAATTGATAATGAGTATGCCCAAAGTGATACATTCACTTTTGCTCCCTATTCTGCAAACTCCAAGCCATATTTCCTGGTGCTGGTATGTGGCACTTTATTATGCAGTGGAGGCTCTTGATGGAGAATGTTTTCTTCCTCGTTATTATTGCACTTTTGCTGGCTTTTGATTTCGGGTGATCACAAGAATGCTGTAGTCCTGCTGAGAAAAAGAGATGTTATCCCTGCTGCAGCCGAGACATGATGCATCTGTGGCTTTGAAGGTTGGAACCAAAGCTTTATCCGGGAAGTGAAGTGAGAGACCAAAGCAGGGATCAAAGTTTAGGAGTGATGCACGTCTGGCAGCATCAGATGGGGTACAGCATGCGTGGCAGGGAATCACTGTAAAGGTAACACCCATGAAGGCTTACAGAGGGAATTCCCAGTCCCGAGAAGAGAGTGCAAGGTGAGTAGAAGAACTTGTGTTGTTGAGACTTTGTTTTTCCTGTTTGAATTTGTGCAGTGTTACTGGATTCGCTTACTGAAAAGATACCAGTGGTTTGTAATATTTTTTTTAAATAATTTTTACACAAGACCTACTTGTGCTTTCTACCTCAAAGCCTCCAACTGTCAAATAAGACACCTCAATCTTCCTTTAAGATAGATGAAAGTAGGATCAGTGAATGTGCCAGCTCGCTCCCCTCCAAGTTTTTTCTTTTTCAGATTTCAGATTTATTTTGGGCACACAACAGATGCAGTAACTTAAAATTCACAATAAGTGAGTTGTGATTTGCTGTGTATACCCCTAAAAGTCTTCAGATACATATGCTGTAGAACTGTATGCCAGCAAGGGTCAGAATCAAAGCTTCCCTTAACGCAACAAAGACTTCATACACGTCACCTTCAATGTTCACATTCTCTGGCTCCTGGCACGTCTGTTTCTGTATCTGATGTTCATGGTGTTGACTGACTCCCAACAACCTGCAGCTGAAAGGATGTAATGCTTTCCATTTTTTTAAGCAGGCATGAACAAATGAATCCTCTGCCAAATCCTGAGACGGTGGAGGTACAACCGTTTCCTGGAGCAGCGTTATGTGACTCGCTGAAGGTCACAGCATTAGTCGGTCTTATAGCCAGGATTAGGATCCAGGTCTTAATTCAGGTCCCTGCTCCTCTGCTCAGCTAGCGATGGCAGGCACTTCTGCACAGCTTATGGACAACAATTCTTTTGCCTAAAAATGTACTCAGAGATTATGAGAAATCGTGGGGCTTATCTGGATTTATTTCTGCAGCAGCTGTACGAGTTCACACTCCTACACTACTACATAAGGGAATTTAAACCATATTTTTACCCAGGAAAATCAAACCCAAACAATACACGTTATTCTAACGAACAGCAATTAAAAAAAAATCATTGGCAGTATTTCCTAGCTGCTTTGCTGACCTGCCATTTATTTATACAGGGCTCAAAAGAGCTTTACAAATTCAGGACAGCAGATTGTGTTTTGGAAAAAGATTTTACAGAGCTCCCTATGCTCAGATCTTCTTTCTAGCCACTTCAGCATGCGCATTATTGGAAAGGCTAAGAAGGACAAAACATAATTGTAAGAGGTGGGAGAGAAGATGGGAATCTTGGTATATACCCCTTCCTGCAAATTCTAACTGCAGCAACCAGGGTTTCAAATTAATTCAGCAACAGAATTCCTATTGATTTTTAGCAGTGGAGGAATGCATTCATTATGTCTTCTGCCACATGGATTTTTCTCTGAGCTCAGTGAGGCTGCTCGGAATAATCCCAGCTTGCAGGGCTGTTTACGTCTTAAAGAGATGCCACAAATAATTTGCATTTTATAGCTTTCCTGGTGCATATATTGAATTGACCTTGCTACACGTCACCCAAACAAGTAGTTTTTCATCGTTTATTTCACTCCAACAATTTCTCCAAACTGAAAATGAATGTGAATTTTAAAAGCTTGAATTTGTGATTTTGCAAAATAAAAATCAATCAAAGAATACATGCTATGGTGCCAAAACTGGAGTTTTGGCAACAGTGCTTTACTTTTCAACTCCAGATGGCACTGTGGGGCTTAACACTACCCAGCTGGGGGAGAGCTGATGGATTGAGCAAGCTCCTGAAAAACACTGCCTTTCTTGTTTGATGAGAAATCAGCTGCCAATAGTTTTCCAGTGCAGATGTCCTATTTTACTTTCAGTTCTGTGAAGACTGGGCTAACAAACAAATGGCAGTTTATATGCCTGAGATATGACTTGTCATGGAAGAAAGGACTCGTTTGTACTTGCCTGAGGTCACGATAGTAGTAGCCTTTGCCTCAACCAGCAAAACGTGCTGCAGAATGAAGGGAGGAGCTGTGCTGTTGCACGTCTCTCCCTAGTTGCAGGGATTAATTCTATCTCTGTACAACTGCTAATTTTGCTTATAAAAGTGTATTTTCAAGGATGGAGGGCAAACTCGGAAGTAATAAGGTCATCGGTAACTTTTCTAGGGAAACCCATAGACTTTACTATTCGGAACACATCCTTTGCCATTTCATGTTATCACTTAGACTATTAAAAAAATGTCTACAATAAACAATACACAATACTTTTCCTTCACGTTCATCCTTTGAAAATTTAGGACAGGACGCTCACGTATTTGCTTAATCGTACACTCATACTCATCTCCACTGCATCTTTTCTTACATATTTATTTTTCTTGAGATTCTATCCCCTTATAGTCTTCTCAACTCTTAATTTTGTAGAAGTCTGCCTGACACCTACTTTCTTTTAACCCTTCCTAACTTATACTCTGATTCTCCAGTTTTGTACAGAGTAATTTCTAAATAGTTGTTACCTGACCTATGGACCCCATTAAAGTTCCCAGCTCCCACTGCGCAATCACTAAACCGTTGCTCAACCCAAGCCTGAAAAACAGCACTGTTTCATCCGACAGAATTCTAGAATTTGCTTCATAGGCCCACAAATTTCCCATAGGCCGAGATAATCCCTTTTGATTCCAAGCAAAACCCAAAAGAGTTTACATGGGTTCATTTGCAGGCTGTTACATATTTAACCCAAGTAAATCCTTTCCTGTAAGTTAATGAAGCCACTGAAGCTACGTAGAAAGAGCAGGCTGTTTGTCATACATCGCCCAGCACAGATGACTTTCATTGCAAGGATTTAATGAAAGAAGAGAGGCTCAAAAGACAAAATGGAATAAAAGCAAGAGAGAGATGACTGTTTTAAAGAGGCAGGACCTTAAAATAGTCTACATTCTCTCTGGAGCAACATATGGAATCCTCTTCCAAAGGCGTCAAAAATGCACACACACCTGCTCGCACTCACAGAGGGCATCCTCAAGTTCCCCCTAGATTTATGAAATATTAGGGCATTTGTCATGTTAGTCCTGGTAAATGAGTAGCCATAAAACTGCACAAGGCAAAATGCCCTACATTAATAGGCAATAATGATGCCTCTGAAGACTGAAAACCTGTACAACACCTGCTTTTATTCTACAGCTCCATAGCTCTTCATTTTCTCCTCCACTCTCGGAGTTGCATGAGGACAGTGGTGGCTCCCGATACCGTTACAGAGTGCCCAGCTGATACCTTACTGGCCTATGTGACACAATAAGCATTTCTTCTTCCGGAATGTGCTCACATCCATTCTACATCTTCTGAATAAAACTCAGAAAGTGTCCTGAAATCAATTTTTAATATTCAAAATAACCTTTAAGAAAACTGTTCCCAAACAACATGTATGTACATTGTATTTACAATTTTGCGTCTGACCAGGCAATATTTACATTACACGCAATGCAAAATCTTCCTCTTGCATCAGTCACGCGTCAGTGTGCTCCACTCAGCCTTTAGACTGAAACCAGTGCCAGAGCAGGCAAGGGAGAAAGTCCTCAAAACAAATCTTTTGTGTGTAACAACAACACACAAGATTTAAAAAAAAAAAACCAAAACAACAAAACTTAACCTAAGAGAACAAACCAAAGCACTGTTGTTACATCATTAGGGAAACAGGTAGAAAGAATGGACATTTCCTGAAGAGGGGCACACAAAGTGGTGAGCAACTTTTGCCAGCTGCAATGCAAGGTCTTACTAAGATGGACAGAGAGCTGGGTAAAAGCCAGATGACAGCTGTAATAACAGGGTTTGGCTCAGCTGTCACCAGCATTTTCCTACTGCATATTCTCCTGTCATGCTCTCTGCTGCAGCACAACTTCACTCCCCCTTAAACTGAAGGCAGAAGGTGAAGGAGAATGAAAGCAGGCCAGACCAGCACCCCTGAAGCTTGCCAAAATGATCCACTGCCCTTTCCCTTTGCCCCTTCTCAACCTGCAGCCTCTGTGTTGCAACGCTGCGTGCTGGGGTGTGGGAAGAAGATGAGCACTACTTAAAGTACCTCTGGCAACATCCTGTCTTTAAAAAAGTTTTTGGGGGTGGAGTATCTCCCAAAAATCTTATGTAAAGCGAAGCATGTTGCAGGTACGGTGTTGCCAAAGCTGCTGCTCAGGCAGTGAGTAGCTGCACTCCTACACTCAATTGTCCGGGCACTGAGTCACACCGGCAGCAAGGCGGATCCCGCACACACCTTCACAACGATGCGCTCGCTGGGGCAGCCGCCGTGTTCCGTGTTCGTAAAAAGAGGCTGCAGTTTGTTTGGTTCTTTATTTTTTTTCCTTCTCTAGCCATACCATCCCACGCTCAGAGAGATGAAAGATGTAACGCAAATGGCTTTTTGGACCGAGGAACAGCATGGGCAGCTGGATCAGCTAAACGTGCGGGGTGTCTTCTGTGGTCACCACCTAGACTTAGGCAACACCTGCATGGAATTAGCTTGAAGCTGCTGCAAGACATCACTTGATGCATTTGGCAAAATGCAGACAGGAGCCTGCACCTGAGGAAGATGAAGAAGGGAGGTAGTACCTGGAGGTAATACAGCCTTCCGGGATGGAAGCAGGAGAGTTCAATATTGGATGGGATGTCACAAAAACTGGTACGCACAAAAGAAGTCAGTTGGTGTCCTAATGGCTGTCTTGCAGAAACAGATTCTTGCTCTTCCTTTGGGGGCCACCCAGCCCCCCCCACTTTGCCTGATGGGGAAAAAATGTGCAGAACTTCTATAAATGTTTCTTCACTAATTTAGGCCTAAACCTTTTTTTTAACAAGTGCTACTCTGTTGCTGAGCAGCCTCATACTTCTGCTTCTGGCTTCCACTAAACCTGCTGCTAGATAAGGGCTGAGTGCGGCGCACGTGGCTTAATATTAAGTGCAGAAGCAGCAGTATCCCAAACAACCGTGTGTGCTGGGGATGAGTCCTTTCACTCCCAGCTTTCAGAACAAAGCAGCAGTATTTGAGATCCCATAAAATATCAAGGCAGTTAAAACTATAGTTCCTACAGATTACCCTGGACCTAAGTATTTTATTATTTTACACTGTTATATAAACACTCAAAAGAATGCAGCTTCGTTTTCCCACTGTCGTTCTACTCTGCAATACATGGCTTTTCTCTAATAACCTGTTTGCACACGTTCGCTTCTCTCGTTGAAAATCTGGTTTTGCGGAAATAACATTTTTGACTTTTACGTTTTACTACTGACTCTCTTCTTTCCTCTTAAGGAAAGAATTAATCTTCCTCTTTCTGCCAGACTGCAGGGACTGGTGGCAGTGCAGAACTTTTTCTTAGTGTATCTTTTTTGCTACAGCCATAGCTGATGGGAAAATAAACAGGCTAAGGAGGAGGTTTTATAGCTCACCACATTAAACAGTCAAACTTCTGAGTTTTTAATTTTAACTCATCCTAAAACTGCCTACACTCACCACTAATGCAAGTTTTTGTTATCTATCACCTTCTTTATCACTATGAAAACAGTGTCTTTGGAGCCTGCTGGTAGAGACCGTCCTTAGACAATGATCATCACGTTGTCGGTATTTCTTCTGATCACAGCTGATGTTTCAAACATCCCATCCCATTTTCTGGTACAAGCAGACCACTCCATTTTCCAAAATTAATCCAAAGATGATGGCAAACCAAGGGAACATTCGGTTCAAGTTCAATGTAACTGCAAAAGAAAACAGAACAAATTCATCACCATTTAAAGAAGATCACAGAAACCATGTGAGAATTCATATTAATTTGTATGTGTAAGAAATCACACAGATCTGTTAAAAGTCTACATTCCAAAGCCACCCATAAAATTACAGTGAAATTTTCATCTTCCAGACACAGAAAGAATTCTGCATTATGTTTCAATATATATAATATAGCATATGCAATGAGATGATGGTAAGGTAAGAGGTGCTTTTTCCTTTTTTAATAAAGTGGTTTTGTTTTATCCTTTTTATTGAAGTCTAAATAACACAGTTCTAAGATAGAGCTGTTTCAGTCACATACCTGATATCAATTTAAAAATACAGCAGCAATAACGACTTCTGTTAACAGCTGCATTCTCTCACACACATTCTATATGCATAGAGTGGAATAAAAAAGCAAAGCCATACCTCTAATTGCCTGAGAGTTTGATATCAAGACAAATGCTTTTATAAACGCAAGGCACAAAGGTGTGTAGTCATGTTCCCAAATAACAGCTGGAATTAGCAAAAGCTTTCCATAGCTGGACAACAGCAGTGCTTTGAGAAGTAAAACGAAGTCAGACTTTGTTTTCAGCATCTTGGGTCTCATCCACCATAAGGTAATAAAAATGCCAAGCAGAAATGAAGTTTGTTCTAAGAGGAAGCAAGAGGAAAGTGAGAATGAAGTGCCAAAATCAAGTCTTTCTTTCGATGAATTTCAGTGAAATGTGTCTGAAATGCAACTGAGCCACTGCTATTTAAAACATGCCAACACAAGCATGTCCCCCATCTCCTGTGTTCATTCATGACATTCAAAATAATTCTATCACCGAATTCTGTCTGTAGAATTGTTAAACTCATAATTTCTGACACCGCACAGGAAGCTTAGCATATGAACTTCCTTACTTTTTCTTTTTAACAAAAGGAGAGGGGTTTTTTCCAACTGTCTGTTAGCCTGTAAAACAAAATAAATACTTGTCATTTTCAAAAAGGTCACCACCAATGAACCCTTTCCAACCAGCACGAGAAAGAACCCTAAGGTGAAAATAATCATGGAGGTATTGACCTTTTTTGACACTGCATCCCTGTGTAACACTGGTGTTAATGCAGATGTCAAAACAACACTCACAACAACTGCAATAGGTGAGTTGCTACTGAAAAATGAGTTCCAACATTTTTACTGACCTGTTATGAAAGCCTACTTAGAGCAACACTAGACAATAAATGACTGAAGTTGAACTCTGAATGTGTAAGAGAAATACTCATTTTAGTCTGTGGGTCTGATTTAAGCTCCATCACCAGAAAAATATGAGAATAAAAGTATTAACCAAAATAAAAGCCTTCCCCTGCCTTCAACATGATGACGCTGCTGTGAATCTTTGTGCATTCATGTAACCACCCCCAGATTCAGCTTTTCCTGATTATTGTTTAATTCTGTAAAGATCATGCTTAATGTTGCATCACCTTAATGAATAATAAACCTTGGAGTCAACGTGAAACACAGAATAAGGCTGAGCTCTACACTGGTCCGCAAAATTACGTAAAACGGATTCAGATTAACATTCCTGAATATTGCCACTTGTCAGTGTTTTGGTATCTAATGCTTATCATATCAGTCTGAACTGTAATCAGGGTCGAAACATGCGTTTGCATTAAATGAAGGCAAGGGAGAGAGTACGTTTATAATCACTTAACCATACTGGGTAAGACAAGACATCCATTCTCTATTAATTTTAGCAGTGCAGTCTTGATGAAAGACTCATGAAGTTATTCAGTGCTTAAAGAGCGAATAGTTCCGTGAATGAATCATTGATCTTACCTAAAGAAGCTATACCAAACATTCTGTAAAAATCCCATTCCTTGGCATATCTGATTAAGTCATCAGGATCAATATTTTGGCTTGAATCCTGTAGTTGCAACCACCTGAGATAAGCCTCACAAAGCAAACAGAATATGCATAGCTTCCCATGAATCTGGTAAATGAAAGAATAAAAGCCTTACTATCATCATAAATTCAAGTACTAGTATTCAATTGGTATTTAAAACACATTTCTACATCTCCATACCAAGCTCTGTAGGTTTATAACTTTTGTTCAGAAACGTAAGCAAATCACTTCTGCTGAGCCACCAGTTTAGCACATCATCCTTTTAACATTAATTAATTTGATAAGCCAATTACAGAAGGTAGGAAACTGCATGAACTGGTCCATACAGAAGAAAACATGTAACTGCAGTTGGTAAACCCTGCTCTACACTTTTCTAATTGGGAAGGACATTTCAGTTAGGAATACAAAACCAAAATTGTGCCATAGCTAGAAGAACTGTACTACCAAAAATTTTACTTTCAGGGCAACTATTCCCCTTCAGCCAACTGGTTTAAATAGCCTGTCTCTTTTTTTTTCCTGGGACAGTCTTCATTAGAAGAAACTTGTAGTGTCGTTATACCAAAAATCATCTCTTACTTCAGATAAGAGTGAAGAACCAAAAATAGATGGGGCAATATAACTAAACAGAACTTTATCCTGTGAAGTGACTGCACAAATGATGTCATGAGGGTCCATAGTTAGCATGTTTCCACATTAAACAGTCTGTAAGCCAGTGTGTATGCGGGGTGAATTCCGATTTTATACAGATGTAAATAAAACCAATGCAATTTCTGTGTGTGGATTCTACTCTTTCCATGAGAGACTAGTTACGCCAACTGCACAAACATGCACAGGCTGTGCCAATTTAAAATTCGACTCGAATAGACAAAATTTCCACAGATTGAATAGTTCTTCGAGAAGCCTCATGGAAAACATCATTACCAGTCTCCAGAAGCACTGAATTCCTTAAAAACCTTTAGTAAGATTTATGCTTGAAAGACAAGGTGAGTGTACCTAAACCAAGTAGGTTTACTTGGCATAGTATTGTTAGTCTGGTCTGTCACACTACTACAGCTCATTTCAAAAAGAACTGTTTCCAATAGGAATTTAAGTTGGAAATGAACTTGAAAATAGACCTTTCTCTTCCTTTGAGCCCAATTAGGACTCCCTTCAACATGTAGGACGACTGCTGTAGTTGTTGGTGGTGTGGTATCACTACTAGGGACACAGTAACTTTCTTAGTAACAGCTGGAGTCTGAGAACAGACCTGACTGAGTTTGATGGAACCTGTTGGAACGGCAGAAGAACAGTTCCTAAAATTTTACAGCTACTACAATCAACTTACCAAACCTAATATATCTTTAACAAAACCAAAAAAAGTCACAGGGTAGGCATGTAGCAACTTACATTTATCTCTGTATTGAAAAGAATGTGCCTGTATGCTTGTGCTTTACATAAAATAGCATTAATCAAGATGATAACAGGATCATACTCAATGTATTTGTCCACAGGTTTCTGGCAGGATTTCTGAAACTCACAAAAAACCAAGAATTATAAGGAAGAAAAAAAAAAAGTGTTTAAAATCCCTCTATGCTTAGCACAACTGCATAAATCCAAAGTAGCTATTTAATTCTTATTAGTCTTTCCTTAATGTAATCTTCATTTTCAATAGCTTTTTAATCCCTCCAGAAAAATTACGTCCCCCTCCCTTGACACTACACTTGACGCAAGGATTACAAAACAAAGATACATTATTGACTTGTATAGGATTCAGATTAACAGAGATGTTAAACTATGCAAGGATGTACTTTGTTACTATTTTGTGTCCTGCAGACACAAAACCACCAAACTGCCTTGCCAACACTGAAGAAATAAACTAGTATCTTTTAAAGGTTAGCTGACCATGGCCCAACTACTGGGTATTTGGGGATTTTTTGGGGGGAATTTTTGGAAAGAAAATGAATTTCTTAAGGAAGTGATAAAAAGAGATGCTTTATCTCCCTATACTACCTTTTTCCAAAGGGGAAAATAAAAACCCTTCCATTTCCATAACTTAGAAACTTGCTTAGTTATCTTAAAAAAATTTAAAAATGAACAAAGGCAGCTTAAAAAAAAAAAAAGAAGAAATCAAAAGCTAGTGCAACCATAGAATCATAGTGTAGCATATCAGATTCTTTGTGATCAAAGCATTCCAGAACAGTTAAGGAAAGTAACACATGTTTTAACATCTCATTTGTAATAAATAAGACAACAGAAGTACTGAAATGTTAACTGACAACATGTTTATCAGCCTTTTACAAAACACCACTCAAAAGATGTACCTCTTCTTTGTTCATCAGATACTCAACGGCGTATCAACTCACAAACACGCCAAATACAGTACAGTGTACAAATATTTGAGGAAACACCTACGGTCGCTGAAGGACAAAGTTCCTGAAGTATATGAACAAGGCGTGTTTAGAGTGCTATCTCCAACATTAAAACATAACCGACTTTTAAGGATTTTGGAATGGGCTTGGTGGAAGGGAAAAAATGTTCTTGAAGCCACAAGAAAATAAAGACACACTTTGAATAACCAGGCTTCACCATGACCTAAAAATAACATGAAAACCACACCAGGAATATGTTTGCAAATCTCTGAATATTAGAAATGCCAGTGAAACAGTGTCATTTTAGTATTTCTTTCTTCAGGGTTTGCAGTTTGGCAAAATTAAGCTACATTTTTTTTTTGCTGGGCTACATGTACAGCAAATTTTCACATCATTTACATGGTTTCAGCATGAGCATAGATCCATTTACACAGGTTCATAGCACAAAATAACACGGACCCATCATCTTGCAAAAATGCCCTTAATCCCAGCTGACCCTTAAACAATAAAATGTAATTAGCTGTGCTGCTTTCAGGAATACGTTCTTTATTAGGGATGCGGCTAAGTGTCATAGTAAGCTGAAAACCAAAACAGCCAAGTTTCAGAAACCTGAAATTAAAAATATTGGTTTATCATTTTTCCTGTATGATATGACTTACAGTAGTAAAGACTGTAGATTGCGTAGATTCTGGAGATTGTGTTATTTACATAAGAAAAATGACCTACTTCATTTTCCAGGATGATCGTTGCACTCTTGATGGATTTTTTACCTCACCACATAACTGCTTTGCATTCAAAGCATTTGCAGTCTCTCTGCCTTACTGCAATAAAAGAGCTTTTCAATTATTTTTTAATTGCAGAAAAGCTAAATGAAGTGTGCACTGCTCAGGCAATTTGGCTTTCTTATTACAAAACACAAGGGAGATCCTGACTGAGCTCTACATATTGCAGTGAATGATTTCTTTCCCTTTGTTAGGGTCTGGAACGATTAACATTTCTGAAACTTTATTTTTAAACACAACACCATATATGTAATCTAAACCCAAATCTTTAAAAAATGGCATGTTTTTCCTCCTTTTTTGAATAAATTGAGTTTGCTAATTTCCTTTTATATTCATTGCATTTTGCAGATTTTATTCCAAGTTAGCTGAATGTGTTTCCCCCCTCCCATCCCCCCTGTATTAATACTATAAGGGCAATATTATTTGAACAGGTTTTTTTGGTACTGTTGTAACTTTTTGGGGGTGGTGAAGCACTGGGACAGGTTGCCCAGAGAAGCTGTGGATGCCCCATCCCTGGAAGTGTTCAAGGTCAGTCTGGACAAGGCTTTGAGCAACCTGGTCTAGTGGAAGGTGTCCCTGCCCATGACAAGGGGGGTTGGAACTAGATGATCTTTAAGGTCCCTTCCAACCCTAACCATTCTGTGATTCTATAATATGAACAAGGCACCACAGAAGAGCAACCAGGACTAAGACAGAAACTGAACCATGATAACCCACAACACAGTGATAGGGATAAGTGAAAAATGGTACCAATTTGGTCTTGTATGAAGAAAGGTGGGCAGATTTCCAATTTGGTAGGAAAATGTGATTGTTCACTCTTTCTTTTACTCTGTTCTTTACTCTTTTTGGCATTGGTGATGAACACAGCAACTGGGACTTTGATTCTACATGGGATGCCACAGCTCCGGAAGACCAGGACCTTCAGTCCTCAAATGGTTAAATGCTAAGAGGAACGGGTGCCATCTACTGGCTCATAGTCCCCTTAGAGATTATCACAGTCAAATTCGTAACCACAGTTGATGGTCTGGGTTTAAAAGATGTGCTAAATATTATGTGATATGGCTTCAGGCAGAAACTTTATACTTGTCCTTTAGTATCCAACTTGTCCTAGATTTCAAAGCTGAATTTGAAACTCGACATGAAAGAGGTCCACAGAAAACCATTTAGGTTTTATCATGCACCAGTGATGAATTTGGACTACATGATTTGGCTAGCAATGATTTGATGTAGTTCATATCCACTACTAAACATGATACGATATACTATACACAAGAAAGCAACTAAAAATCAATTTTTCCTTGCAATGTACACGTCTAAAGCCAGCAGAAATCAATCTCTATTACTTTGTCTTTTACCTAAGAAAACTGCCGATCTCTATTTTTTTGAAACGGTCTGCAGAGATTTTTATGTACAATTTCAGCTGGTTTATGCTCTACAGCAACAAGTTACTTTGACTGCTGGGCTAGGAAAAGAGAAGGATGTGAATCAGCTTCTGCTACTATCATCAATAATAGGTACATATCTTGTTTTTACAACCTCTTGTTGATAACAGAAGCTGAGATCTGACATGTACATCTTTCAGATGGAACTAACCACTATTTCCCCAAATATAAACTGGCCACGTACCTGTATGATCTTCCTGCCTACAATCACTATTTCTGATCTAAGAAATGCTTGAATGACTCAAACTTATAAAGCTTTAAAGGAATTAATCATGGGTTTCACACAAGCTTTCTGGACATCTATTATGTTTATAGGTTCATGCTTAGTAAATTAACCCATCTTCTATCAGCATTCTCCAAACACCAGGGGCTACAAAACTGGGGGAAACAACCACAAAGGAAGTTTGAACAACAAATTCCTCACAAGACACAAAATATTTACCAATAGGTTCAAGCACAAGGTTTCACAATTTTATAAGCAGCAGACAGGATGTTGTGAAACACAATCAGAGATAAAATCAAAAGCTTAGTCAAGATGTGTTTGCAGATCCCTCCATTCCAGAATTCTTAACTTTTCATCACACTGAAATACAGGGTGCTAAGTGATCCAATTTTTCACACACTACAAAAAGTAAGTCAAAACTGGAGACTAGTCTACATAAATCCTATCAAAATTCAAAAACAGTGATTTAGAGATAGTTGAAAACACTGCTCAAAAAGGTAAATGCTTTTTTGCTACAGCTGCAAAATCTCCAAGAAAATGTGGGAGACGCTAAAAAAGAGCACAAAATTCATAGAATGGTTTGGGTTGGAAGGGACCTTAAAGACCATCCAGTTCCAAGCCCCCTGCCATGGGCAGGGACACCTTCCGCTAGACCAGGTTGCTCAAAGCCACATCCAGCCTGGCCTTGAACACTTCCAGGGATGGGGCATCCACAGCTTCTCTGGGCAACTTGTTCCAGTGCTACGTTACAGGCCCTTATAAAAAGTTTCTCTCCAACTACGGAAAAAATAAGCGAACTCTGGGAGAGGTAGTGCGGGAAGGGGGAGCAGTAAACATCCTAGAGAATGCTGGTGCCGGTTTGGAGAGCAGAACCGCTGTAGCTGGGGCAGTAACGCAGCAGCCCACACGCGTACAGTGAATGCTCGTCAGCCGAAACCTGGCACTTGGATCCAGCCGTTTCCCAGCT